>NW_017255975.1:5927937-6011750 GCF_001594055.1 Mycetomoellerius zeteki
GCATCGTTGTGCCCAGAGCGGCGACGCGCGGCGGTTGTGGTGGCAGGGGCGGCTTGCTGGACACTGGTGCCCTCCCGTTGCTGCTGCAACAACGAATAGATAGACAACTCTTCGGGATAGTCGATCGGTGGTTGAGAAGGTATCGAGGAAGCCTTTACGATAACGCGGGTGGTTTAACTTGATACGAACTGCTGATTGGAAACCTCACTGCGCCACGACCAGGACATCGCGAATCTAGGAAGAAGTTGAAGGGAAGAATAGAAGAGCTTGGTGAACGAGCTTGATGAGTGAACGAAACCTGTCAGCGGACACAACTGATCTTACAAAGCGCCGTACGTTACATCGACGTTATGCGGGATAATTGGATATCGATGGATTGCATCAGAGTTTTAAGAGTGACCCTGATGCGCGCACTTCGCTGAGGAAGCTCGTAAACTGATGTTACATGTTGAAATGTTATGATAATGAATTCGCAATAAAATTATGAAGCTCATATTAAGATACTTATCAGCGTCAGATCATTAAGATTTTTCTAAGATGACTATGAGCATCAATATTTTTAAATTGCTTGTCAATTTAATTTGTGATATTACTACTCCAATTCTGTTAGGATTGTTCGAGATCATTTCAAGACTGAAAATTAAATTTGACGCGCAATTTGCAGGATAGAATATGTAAGCACATAAATTTATACCGAATTATTTAAACATTAGCTTAACTGTTTAGGGCCTTTATTCCCTATATTGGTACAATTCGAGCAGCACTAACGGGTATAGTAGTACCGAATCAGAACGTTAACAGTTTTTGTTCCGCACGCGACGCTATTGTCACGCGATAATTGGCAATTGACGTTGAAGCGTTTTTACTGTCGCAACATCATCGGTTTTCGATAGTGAACAGTTGGGATGAGTGATGCGCTCTCTTTTTTGTCATCCCCTTGACCGGAATTGGGGATATTAACCCCTTGCATTTGGCGGGTATCTCGCTTAATCTAATTGTTGCTGACAAAGCTGATATATCATAGAAAGCTGATATATCATAGTTGATATATCATAGAAATCGCAATAAATTTGCTAACCTTTAGTATATATTCTTAACTTTGTGTTATTAAAATGTCAATAAAAGATTGTACATTATAGTTGATTATCGACCACTACTATCAAGACATTAATCGTGAATTAAAAAATCCCTGTGATTACAATAACTTTTATATGAGATAAATTACACCGACTTTCGCTTTTCCACTTCTAATCCGTAAAGTCCAGATTCACGAGAGACAGTAGTTGCTTTATTGAGTTCTTAGTGGCAGACATATAACACATCGATAAAGGCACGACTATATATCTCGGCAAAGGGAGGACAGTCATTAATGAGACACTTTCTATCCGCCATGAGTACAACCTTCTAGATAAGCAGCTGGATACAGCGAACTACTATTCCGAGCTCCTCGAGACCTCGTTACATTACGAATGAGTACGAAGCTGCAATATCTCTCCCCCCACTCTCTCTCTTTCTCTCTCTATTTATTTCTGTTTCTGTCTCTGTTGTGAAGCTGTCAGGGAGTTGTAATCTGTTACAACCGATGATCTTTGACCGCGAGTTTGAACGATTACAGAATAATCAGCGCCAAGTTTTAGTGTATTGGAAGTTCGTTTGGAAGAATAATTCGATTACGAGTTTGATTAACGAGCTAAGTTCCCTCAGATGTATTATAAAGTATCTTACATGTAATAAACAAAGAGCGTCCTATCAATAGTATTTTCTTGTACATTTTCCGAAGTATGACTCGGAGAAGATAATTACACTAGAGATTTAATAACAATAAGAGTTATAAATCTTGGAAGAGCTGAGGTAATTTGCAAAGCGAGAAGCAAATGAAATTACGATGCGGAAGCCTCGCTCGCACGTGATTCAGCGACGCGTTGCGACGGTTGTCGGTTTTATTATCGAAGTATAGTGTGAGATCATGTTTATAAACGCGGCCCACGACGATGGGGAATCATCAGTTTCTAAAATTAGTATACGACCTATCGTAAAAACAACGGCGGATTTTGGGGCCCCGAAAATGAGCTGAGAACTTGTACTCCGAGTAATATACTTTTCCAATTTCGGCAGACGTCGACGCCTAGCTTAATATCAAAACCAAAGTAATGATGTTTAACATATGGAACAGGAAGATGAGAGAAAAAGATGGGTTATGAACATTCCACATGAAGAAGCAGCTGGCATTGAAGCCCTAAAAAAGTTACATACAAGATTCGTTTTGTTTCGTTCTAAGGCCCCTATTTTGTAACTCTTAACGACAGTAACGATATCATTATATTGTTATTGTGCGGTTTTTTGTCATGTAAAAAATCTGCGCAACGACAGTGTAACGATGTCATTAAGAGTTATAGAATAAGGACCATATTGTTGTTTTTAAAAGTCCAAATTAATATTTTTGAGATTTATTTATAAGATATCGTGTACTTTTTTTTTCATCGACATTAATTACTACGAATTAGATTTGGCATCTCTCGAAAATAAATTTCACAAATCCCACAAAATGGTGCCGTCGGGTTTAGCGGATTTAATCCGCGCGATACGCGGCCTTGCGATACGACGTAATAACTCTACGTCCCGACGACGATGGAACGCAGCTGTAATGGAAGCTGAGCTGGAATGAGCGCGGGAGTTAGCTTAATTGCGGCTTCGTTAAAGAGTCGGCTAAATGGTAGCGTTTGTTACGTTTTCAAGGCGGCGGAATAAGTGGGGGAGGGGGCGAAAATAGGCAGACACAAAAAAAAAAACGAGACGAAGATAAGAGACGGAACTGGAGAACACTGCTAGTCCTTTTACGCGGCGACGAAGAAGGGAGCAAAAAGTCCAAAGAGGACAGAAACCCCTGATTAGAGTCCCGAACGTGACGTTGAACCCGTCTCGAACGCGACTTCCGGACTCTCTCGAACCGGAATGGAATAAGATTAATACAAAGCGACTCTCTGACCGGCACTACACCTACACACGTGCAAGGTGTATATTTAACTGTGGCATGAAACGAACGAGCGAGTCTCGAGTTTGCGTCGCACTAAATCGAGATACCTAGGAATAACGAAATATTTTTGTCTCATTTTCATTAAATATTCTAAAATACTCAATGATTAAAAAATAAAAAAAAAGCTAATTAAAAAACTAAACGACTGCAACGATTCCATCTCTTTTTATCAAAATTACAACCAAGATTATTTGAAATAGCAGTAGAAAAGAAATTAAATAAAAAAACAATTACAAAGTAACATATAACTCCTATCGATTTAATACTACGATATCGCAACACACATGAAATATTATGAATAAAAAAAGAGTGGAGTTGGCTATATAAATTGCTTCAATTATTCAGCCGTCGGATGCTGGTGAATTATGTTTTCTGGAGCTGGACGTCGCGTGAGATATTTTCCATACTCTTGCATAACTAACTCCAATTATATATCGCATCCTCGCCAAGGAAGTTTGACTCGTAGACTCCAGCTTCGCTTGCGAAAGCTCGAATGGCGGCGGCCTCCTAAATTACATCTCGCAGCTTGCGATGATGATTCATCGCCCCTAAACGCGAGCAAACGGGCGTGGGATATCGGCCGCGTTCTGTTTAACATCTCATCAAACAAACCGAGAAACGCTGCAACCGCCGAAAATCCCTGGTATGCTGTAAATAAGATAATCCCTCACCGAAGTATATTACAAGAGCAAAGAAATAAAATCCGAAATGTGAGTCCGTTATGCAAGCTTATGAAAAAAAGATGTCATAAATCGGAGATAATTACATGCAATCTCTGTACAAATGATTAATAAACATTAGTAAATATTGCTGACTTGTAACACTTGAGGAAGTTGGCAGGATTTTAATAGGATGAAAAGAAATACAAATCGGAGATTAAATGAGTCTATCAATATTCATCAATTATTTATAAAAGGAAACTTACGAATAAAAAGTATAATATAAAAAAATTTTGAGAGAATCATCATGACTTATACAAACTAATGCATAAATTCTAAGCAGAATGTTACGAGCCTTACGATTCTGCTTAGAATTGACCGATAAATTTTTTGGGAACATTCTATACAATCTAATAGAACGTACAACGTATTTGTGTGCGAATCAGAGAAATTTAACATTTAATGTTAAATTAATTTAACATTCTGACGAAAAGGTGTTTCGCGCAGAAAATAGAAGCCGCTCTCTTCTCTCTTCTCGATGAAACTTTTTCGGCGCAGCACGAATTGAAACGAAAGACGCTGCTTCGGCGAAATCTAATGCGATAAAGCAAATGTTTGTTAAAAGTGAAGGAGGCAAGAGGGATCAGATACGTAGTTCTCAGAACAGCGATGTTGATTTGCGGCGAACATGCGCAATAATAAAAATATTTACGGAGAGAAGAAATTATAAACGATATCTATTGATAAAAATTATGGGTTACCACCCACAAAGATCTCTTGATTGTTCGTAAATTAATGAAACTATTTTAATTTTACATTTCCTTGTTTTCTGTATAAAAGAAAATACGAACAACGCGTAAAGTTAAAGAGAAATGTATGTAGGCCAATAAAAATACTTACTGAGAGACCAGAATTCTAATTAATGCAACCAGATTCTTTTTCCATTGCATTATTCAAACAATAATTTATTAAAATTTAATACATTTTTCTCTCAGTGTACGAGAAGAAAAGAAATGATCTTTATAAATTATCTTTATTAATCAAAATTATACTTACAATCTACAGAGATCTCTTGATAAATTAATAAAACTGTTTTAATTTTAGATTTTCTTATTTTCTATGTAAAAAAAAATGCAATCAATACGTAAAGCAAGAGGGAGATGTGCTGAAAGCACGAGACACGGAAGGCAAGAAATATGAAATAAAAGCTGTGGATAGGCAGACTAGGGAAAGGGGGGTCGTGTTATAAAATGCAATTAGGTCGCATTACGCGAGAATGACGTGGCGAGATGCGGGGTGAGAGTGAAATTTAATTAAGAGAACCGAACTGGTTTCCGTCGTCGCTACTTCATGGAACCGGGCCAGTGTGCTGATTACGGAGAGGCAACAGAAATGACGCGGGAGTCATCGGTATTGTCGGGTAGCAAAGTCTCGTAACAAGAAATACGAGTACGATCGTACATCGATTGAAGTGCAAACATCTGAAGTCTGATCAGACCGTGCGAACATACATAGTTCTCGAGAGAGAAGGAAACCAACGTGTCGACGAGCGATTGCGACAGACGAATGGTGGCGGTGTGGGATGAGATGAAAGTGGAATTAAACAAAATTGTGAATGAAGCGGTTTGCTAACGCTAGGCGTGGGATGACAGTGGAAACGACAGCATCAAATAAAATTGCGTTAAGATATATATAAGAGATTATTTCGAATGTCCAATGTATTAAAGTAGTTTTCTCGTTGACAAATAAATAAGTTGCGAATTTGTGATAAAAATACAAGATAATACAATGCTATCGACCGAAGATAATTTAAGGGTGATAATAATAAATGCGATCAATATGTGAAACATGATTAAAATGATTTTTTCGATATAACTTCAATCTGAATACTGAACTTCAATCAGAGATCAACGCGCGATGCATGTTCGAAAAAATTAATTACTGATCATTATATCACGAGTATCACGACCCGTAATTAAGGTTGCAATCGTATATCACATAAAATCGTGTATCACATAAAAAAATTCATTATCGATAATGAAACAATTAAAAAAAAACACGTAAGTTGTTGGAGTATATACTGCGCAATATATTCACACTGCGCAACCAACAACTTGTTGCTCTTAAATATCCTAGCTCGAGATACGACAAAGCAACGATGTTCTACCTCAAGAATATATACTACCTAATTTATTGAAAAATAGAATAAACAATTTGACGAGACACTGCAGCTTTCAATTATTCGGAAATTTTATCAATGTACGTCATAATTGTTCTTAGCGAATATTTCTTAATCTTCCATAACATTAGCTCAACAGAGATTAACATCTCCACAAATATATTCCATTTGATTTTATGACTCACCTGACACTAGAAGCGCTTCTCTGAATGTCCACATTGTTCCTCCTGGCGGCCTCCTCGAGAGTAACGACCTCCTGGCGTCTTCTCTCCTCCTCAGGCGGATGCAACGGTATGATAATATAGTCCGGCTCCTTCTTCTTGGCGATGGCCGGCTGTTGTGCCTCCTGTGTTCTCGTCGTCGATTCGACAGCCTTTTTATGTGTCTCCGAACGTGGTACTTTTGTTCGACCGCTGAACCTCAGTCTGGAGAATCTCTGCAGAAAGCCGCCTAGACCACCCTTCTTTCTTTCCTCGTTCTTCATGGCGGCGGAGGACGAGGACGTCGATAGAGAGGTTGAAGAAACCGCGTAGGTCTTCGCGGGTTCCCTCTTCGGGGTAACAAACGATGACCGTTTTGCGTTCGCGTCCTGTTTGTTGATGCTCGTCGCGCGTTGTTGCTCGTCGCCCTGACGTTTGTCGCGATCACCACCGCGATGATTCGTATCAACTGCCGCCACGGCCACCGCGAGCTTCCCACTACTACGTTCACCGAGTGAACCCGCATCGCCGGGTGGGGACTCAGAGCCAACACCGCGGACACTGTGTCCCTCCTCCTCTACCTCCTTCTTTTCTACCGCCTCCATCCCGTCCCTCTTTTCTTCCTCCTTCTCCATTTCTTTCTTCGTCACCGTTTGCTTCTCGATCACGACCCTCCACAGACGTTCGCCGGCGCCTCGATCGCTCGAACCAGGACTACAGGAACGATCTTCGTGATCCCAATTCGATGATGCATTCTCCGAGTTCACTTTCAACTCTTGAACCTTACTCCCGTCCATTTGAGGAAGCTGTGCCACTCGTTCCGGATAAAACTCGCTGATGAAACTCTTCTTTATATCTTCAGTCTCATCTTCTCTTCGTTTGTTGGATGATTCTTCATCGATATAGGAGGGCACCGTTGAAGAATTTTCAAGAACACTTTTCAACTGAGTTGGCTTCTCCAATTCAATCTTCTCGCGCAAAACGACCCTAGTTTCCAAGCAGGATGCTTCTATAGGTTTAGTTTCCAAGCAGGGATAATCTACCTCGTCATCTAGCAGTCGTGGACTCAGCACGCTAGCATCGCCACAAGCCAAAAATGGATCCGAGTTTTTTTTTATCTGACCGAAGAACGAGTCATTCTGCGGCTCAGTCAGCTTGGAGTCTTCGCTGATATTTGTGTCAGAGCCCATTTGGCGTATCACATCGGCGACATTTAGTCTTGAGGAGCGTCCAGATGCAGCTTCCTCTAATTCGTCGCACGCGTCCATTCGTTGGAACGCTGTTTTTGAGCCCTTCAACACCTTGACGTAATCGGATTGTTGCGCCAATTCGTAACTAGCATTGTTCAGCATCCGTTTCTTCCCAGGGGAGCTAGCTCCATCGCAATTTTCATCATTATCTTTGAATTTCCTTTGAAAATTTCTCTCGTCCACCTCAAGTTGTTGCGCCAGCTCGTAACTGGCGTTGTTCTTCACTCTTCGACTTTTCACTCGACCGGACGGTGTTCGCTGAATTGTCTCCATTGCCAAAATGGCGGCGTTCGCCACTCCGGAAGCGGCCGCCTCCTCCACCTCGCGCTTAAATTGCTTGATGGCTTCGTCGAGATCGTTCTCTGTCACCATCGCTATATCCAGCACACAGTTGGCGCGATCTTGAGTCTTCACAGTCGATGTCTTCGCTTGCTTGTTGCGCGTTTGCTGTACCTCGCAATGATCGCTCGCGCGTTCGACCTTTGTTCGTTCTTCGTTTTCCTTCTCGAGATTCTCCATATTGTCATCCATGAGCGCACCCTGGGCCGGTTGCGTCCTGACTGAACTGGTTAAAGCAACCTTCGTTCCCACTTGCGTTTCATCGTCCTCTTTTAGGATCATATCTTCTCGTGAGTTATTCAGAGTCTCAGCCTCATCACAAGGCGCGGTCTCCGCCATTTCTCCACCGTTCATTTCGTCGTCGCACATAGCGGCGACGCCGCAGAGATTTAGGTCCACCGGCACGCTGGCCACCCGTGTGTAGTTCTCAAAGAGAGAAGACGTCGACACGTAAGAGGTCGTCCTCGAGGTGCGAAGACGAGACGGTAAGGTGCAGCTTAGACCGCTGCGTGCTGACTCTTCAACACCGTCGAGTAGACTGGGCGCGCTCTGCGATTTGTCCGTGAATCTAAAATTAAAACGCTCCTCGTCGCTCCACCCTTGGTGTTGCTGTTGGCGGCGAGGACGGTGGTGGTGGTGATGATGATCGTGTTGATCGTACGGCTGCTGTTGGTACTGCTGCTGCTGCGGATGCTGATGATGATGATGATGGTGGTGGTGATGATGATGATGCTCCGCACCGCCGCCGGCTATATTTAACCTAGTCGTCTTTTGGCCGGACTTAAGCTCCAAAAGTGCGTCTTTCTTCGTCTCCACGCCAATCTCCCGCAGGTCGATCGTGTTCCGATAGTCCAAGGACGTCGCGTACTTGCCGGATTCACCGTATAACAGCCGATCCTCGAAACCAGTCGTCAACCGGGAATCCGCGTTCGTTCGGTTTCGTTCGTACTGCTCGAAATCGTATTCGTCTTCTTCGTCGTCGTCATCGTCTTCATATTCCTCATCCTCGTGCCAGAAGTCTCTGTTTGTAGATGGACATGGACGAAATATTGAAGAATCTATGTTATTTCTTTCTTTTCTTCTATTCAATACAGATGACAAAAAACATCGGAATTTAATATAAATGGAATATAAATATTAATCGTTTATTAAAAATTTTACATTTATAATATAAGTTCCTAAAAATTGAGCCGCATTCTTAAAGGATGCGTATGCAAAATATCACGCACTTAAGAACCAAGCAAACGGCGGTGATCTGGTGATTCGGTAACGCGTTTGTGCTTCAAACGTTTATAATATCGGCAGTAAAGTCAAGGTGGTCTTCCTCAGGGTCGCGATTGTATTTAACTTGGCCGTAAAACGATCGTCACGCGAAGGGGAATTCGGTATACGAGTGCCAAGAAAACTATGAAGCATTTAACACCTAACACGAACGGCTGTTAAACGCATAAACGCACATACATTGTTTAACCCTTTTTTCAGATTGAAACAAAAAAGGCAATTGTGTTTTCTGATTATTTAAAATATAAGAAAACAATTAATTTTATGTATATATCATCTTCTATAGTTAACTCATTGAGAAAAGCATATTAACTGTATTAACTGTAAATTAATTTTCAATATTTTGTTTAAAAGTTTAAAATTTAAATTATATTCCATGATATAGATTAAAGAAAAAAGTTTAAAAAAAATAAAAATAATATATTGCTGATAAGAGTAGGGCAATCAAAATTATGCTGTAAAAATCCCTTTTTAAGCGCCTAAGATATGCTCTGTGAAATTGGAAAAATGCTCTAAAGAAAGGAATATATGCATTTAAAAATTATTTTTTATCGCACAAATTTTCAAATTATTAATTAAGTTTTTTACTTATAATAACAAAGTAAAATGAATTTTATAAAATTTGTTTACATTTTTAAAAAATTTAATTAGTCTTACGGGGCATTAAAATTAAACAAATACATATTATTTATTATAGTGACTCAAGAGAGAGAGAGAGAGTCTTTGATGTTACGTATTGTATGACACAGAAATATAGAAGATTGAACGTAAAAGCGCGAAATCTTTTTCTCCTTGTGATTTCTCTGACATCACTGCGTACCAATGCATCGCAGCGTGTGGGAATCATTTATCTAATCAATTCCTTTTTCAAAAATATAAAATATGTTGTAGCATATTTCTGATTGAGAAAAACTTATCTTAGAAATCCTATTTATTATTAGATCAGAAAAAACTAACCATAAACTTAAATTAAAAAACGATGTAAAATATACAATAAAAATAGATAAAATATGTAAATATTGTGCATGCAAATATTGTGCATGCAAATATGCAAAAATATGCTTTTATGTGTAAAATATGCAAAAATATGCTCTTATGTGTGAAATATGAAAAATATGCTATAACATATAGGGCTCAAAATGCATAATTTCTTATGAAACAAATTTATATTTAGTTTATTTCTTGATCAGTCAAATAAAAAAAAACATGCTCTATATATATTTTGGTTGCCCTACTGATAAGGGACACAAATAAACATAGATAAAATATTTATTTTACGATTATTCGCGATATACAGAAATGCACTTACCGCCAGTCCTCGCAAACTAATTCGGGAAACAATGCATGATTACAATAGTCTTGTATCTCTACTCTAGCAACGCGTGTAAAAATAGGCGGGCGCGTGTTAAACGGCGAGTGCACGTATGCCAAGAATAACAAATAAAAGCCTTGGTAGCGTCTATTGGAATTACAACGCGGGTGGACTAACTGTGTTACGTTTGAAATTACTGCACACACAAACGGGGAAAATTGCTCGAATAATATAAAATATCCAAATTTTAAAATTCAATAAGAAATAATGCGATGTCCTATTATCCTTCTTTGAAACTACTGAAAGTTAATAACTTTCTATTACGATAAACTGCAACATATTTTTTATGATTTAAACAGAAATATTCCATGTAAGATTTTTCATTTGTCAGAAATATAACACACAAAATACATAACACAGCTACTATAAAAACTATTTGGACCAATGAGCACCAATGAGATTATATAAATCAATATGGAGACTTTATACTGAATGCTTATTGGGCCAGATGGTCTTATATTATGCTATGCTCATGCATTTTGTATGCTACAGCCTTTAATCATGTTAACACAAAAGTTTGGATTTAATATGAAAAACGCTACCTTGGATGATGGTTGTTTTTCCTAATATTCGATAGATCAGCACCCTTCTTCAGGTACAAAGGCGCGAAACCATTCGACATGGACGCTTGGCCGAAGCTGTCATCTTTCTGACACGTGTCCAGACTTTCAAAACTGCGATAGGGCCTGATCTTCGGGAAATGGTCTGCCAATGTGCTGGCAAAACCGTTTGGTAGCAGCCTATCATAGTCCTGTTCCAAGCTATCCGGCGAATCATTCTCCGGATGAGAAGTGTTCGACCGGTTGGAATACTCCAGGGAATCGAAGCTATAACTGGAAGGTGACAGCGTGGCGCAGGTTCTTTCCAAGGACTCGAACTGCAGCAGCGAGCTTGATCTGGAGGAAGCTGTGGACCTGGAGGACTTCGGCGATGCTGGATACTCGTCATAGACCACTTGCTGTTGCTGATGATGATGGTGGTGATGATGATCGGTGCCATGATCGCGACGACGTCGTTTCTTCGGTACCACCGAGTTGCATTCGCTACCGCTACCATCCAGCCGCTCGTCTTCCGAGAATAAGACGCGATGAAAATGACGCTGACGATAACGGGAGACATGTAAGGACTCGAAAGAATAAAGGCGAGACAAACAAGCAAGCGCATGGCCTGAACCTACTTTACTTGGAATCCAGATCTTGCATGTTACTTTTAATTCAATGAATCTCGTTAGGATAGATAAACGTGGAATTCGATGCTTGACGACCCACTTCGTAAAATCGAGTCACGGAAGTGATCCAATCTAATGGTCGTTACTTTCGCCCCATACAGATACATACACATATACCTACACACGTAGGCATGTCCGTCAGGAAGCCATGGTTCATTCAACCGGAAGCCGCGCTTACGGCATTACGCGTTGATCACCATCGGTTGGCAACCGAGTCGTAATTGTCGCGTGCGACGAGAATCGTGTCGATTATCGTCGATCTAGGTGTAACGTTCAAGGTGCGGTTACATCATCTTGGTATACACGGGGAAAATCGCTACTCGTTAAAATTCCGCAATAAATCTTGCGGAAAATCAAAATATGTTTCGACAGAGATTAATTACATATTATGCAAATTTTTTCTTAATTAGAATAATAAAGATACAAATTGTTTCGATTTTTATACTTTTTTCTGGATATTACTTTAAAGTTTATATTTTCTTAATTTTATATCAAATGATTTTTATTATATTAATTTATAAATAAATATCTATATATTTAACTAATTGTGTTTAAAAAATTTAAATTACGTTATGTCATTTTTGGTAAGAGCCGTTTGATCAAATAATCTAGTAATATTAATTGTAAGTTAATATTGAAACGTCAAGTATTCGTGTTCATAGTTTGACCTTTAGAACTCTTCGATTAAGGAATATATAAGTTAGATACATATCCTCTCTCTGTACACAGCACGTTATTTCGATCGAGCGTAATACATTTCTCGGCAAGCAGTACTGGGAGGAATATTGCATCGGCAGCAAAAGGTCGCGCGTGCTGAGAAATAATACCACTGGTTATATTTGTCATTTCATCGAATTCCAACAATCTCGAGAAGGATAGAAAGAATTAAAAAAAATGTTAGCAAAATTTCATTCGATGGAATTAAGTATTTCGATGTCATCGAGCTACTTAGAATTTATTTGTCCATTCTTTGCATTGATTTCAAGTGCCTTTTGTAAACGTTTGGTACTTTCAATAAATTCAAACATGAAATATCAGTTGTAATAAGAGAACACACATGCCCCTACGTCCTGCAACAACATAGCGGCGTGTTACAATGGCTGCATACTCAAAGGCGCGTTCAAGAGCACGTGGGTGTGATAATATCAACTTGTAATTCATAAGTCTCTTATTTAAATTAGATTTAAATTAGAAATTAAATCACGTTAACGATAACTGAAAGTTGGGAAATCTTAAAATAAAATCAATTTTACATAAAAAAATAAAAATCATACTAAAATTCTCGAATTAAATCTCATAATCTTTTTAATTCTAAACATTTTTTTATTGTCCTTTGATTGTAGATTACTGGCATAAGTAGATAGATTTCTACTTATGCCAGTAATATGTATTAATTTACGATTTATATGATTTATATTAATGTAAATTTCTCGAAAAAGCAAGGATTAAAGACGAAAAAACATTTTATTTGTGTAATCGACTTCCTCAATTTCGATGGCGTAAGCGCGAGTAATCGTGACAAGTAATCGCATGTTCGATAGGTAATTCCCGGTTCCCTAATGAGTCTGAAGATTAGGGTGCTGAGAGGAAAGAGAAAGTAGAACAACCGCGCGTAAACAATGCCTAATTCCCGCGATCTTCGCCCCGAGCGACAAACGGGATTTCACAAAATATTCCTCGACGTACAACTTCGCTGTGTAATATTGATCAAATGATAGCGACTATATTACCTATGTATACCTCTGTATTAAAAGTAGGAGTTCTTACCTGCCGACCTCTGCTTCGTCTTGATATGGATCACGCTCTCAGTCTCTGAATCGGACCCCAGCCAATACGTCGTTACGCTACGATCGGAGTCGCTTTGGAGATCGTCGGATGTCTCCTCCAGAATCGTCTCGAGAAAATCGATTTGTTGCACTAGCATCGTATCTGCAAAATAAAGTGTCCACATTAATATAATCATGAGCTTGTTAAAAGCAAAACTTGTTAAACCTGTGCTATGTAAAAATAAAATAGATTGAAGAGCTTTAATGTAATAAAAAACTAATTTAAATAAACTGTGTTGCCATTTATTGTGCTATATAAAAGTAAAAAAGACTGAAGAGTTTAATATAATAAAAAATTAATTTAAATAATCTGTATTTCTATTAATTGCAACAAAATTTATTTCATCTTGTTTGATAAGTATATATAACTCCTTACACTTAATTAAAGTTAATTAGAAGATCTGTATTTCCTACATATTTTATCAATTAAACTGCACACAGATTATAGGTTTGAGTTAAACGTATTTTCCGCGTACATGTTCTTTCACGTTGATCAGATTCAACGAAGCGTAAAAATGTAAACTCGTTATTTGTGCCTCGTCATTACGTCGTTGAAAGTGCAGCTGCTGCTTGTTCGCAGAAGCACACAAGCGAAATTCTTAACGAAAGGTCATGACTCATTTCTTATCAACGAGTGCAACCATTACGTTAGAAGATAACGTAACTGAAAGATCGTCCACCTCTCGAGCTTTCGTCGTCGATCAAAGCCGGCTCGAGACATTTCGGGGCTGTATGTGCATGCTTTCCGAGAACTGTCGTCATCTCTTGATACAAATCAGCACGCGAAGTCCATTTTTTCTTTTAGAATTTCGATATACCACATCCTCTAAAGTTTTTATAATTTATATAATTACTGGTCTAATGCGATTAAATTTAATGAACGAAATATTATATTATCATTAAAAAATATTTAGAGATATCAACTGTTAGAATATTCGATTAATTATCAGCATATCTATAAAATAAATTAAATTTCTGTTAAATTTTTTTTAGCTCCAGAGTGAAACGTGTCCAATGATAGCAAAATAAAAATTATTGTAAACATTATGGCAATGGATTTAATAATCATAAAACAACTACCTTAAACGAAAAGCGATGTACTTCGAATGTAGGAACGTAAAGTACGTTCCTGCCTTCGTCATCGTACGATGAATGATGGCGTGAACAGTTAGACGCTGCTGGGAACGGGACATTGCATAGTTGCATGGATAGAATACATTCGATGCACTCTAGCTACAAGCGATTGCTTGCTCTCTCATAGAAAAGTCAAACGCTATCTTATCCTTTCATCTTACTGAAATAGTTGCGTAACATTACGCATAAGCGATTGTAACATTTGCATTGTACGCTTCTTCGCGTACGCATCATGCGATACTACAATTAAAGAGGAAGATCGTATCCGAATTAGATATATTTCCGCTCCGTATCTTAACTGATCGATTTCTGCACTGAAAGAGCAATTTTGCTGAAGGATCTAAAAATTTAGCTAGATCTGAAAATAATTTTGTTGGGCCATCAAAATAAGGAATTATTGCAGGAATGTTAAACATGATGAGCAATGCTGCAAAATGTTTTGATATTCTAGCAATCAATTTTGGCGTCCTATAATACCTAATTGTTTTGATGGTCCAGCAAAATTATTTCTCAGATTAGTATCTACCTAAATTTTTAAATTCTTTAGCAAAATTGTTCTTTCAGTGTAAAACAGGACGTGAGGAAGCACACGAGTAAAAAACAAGGCGATCGTTGCGAAGCGAATAGTCGAATAGATGAGGGCCGAGGTCGAGGCTTTCCTGAGAGATCGTATTGTAATAGTCCACGAGTGGGCGACGATAATGCTATCAAATAAACTTTGCACATCTGCATCAAGCATGCTTGAATGCGATCTGGCAGACTGGCAGTCAGCGTGAGAAATAATGAATGGCATGAGAAGAGTCAGAGTATACTCTTGAGCGAGAAAATGTCTTCGAAATATATCGTCACAGATCAAGCCGAGAGTTTTTTTTAGTATCCATATACTTTATTATACTTAATTATGTTATAACTAAGCTACGTTAGCGTTCTCGCACGCTCGCAGTCTTGATAAAAGATATAAATGACCGAGAGATATTCGAGAGATCAATGGAAAACATTAATCATCATAGTACGCGCTTAGTTATGTGCGAATCAAAGACGTACGGCTTGGTCGGTACGCTCTGGATCAACCAATTAATTCCAATAATTATAAAGCCGGTTTATTCGAGTGACGCAACACAAGCGTCTGCATGTGGAAGCACCTGATTTCCGCCACACCTTGCATCGTTCGAACAGACACGCTTGATGACTGATATTACATGCATGCGAGAAATTGCGTTCGCCTGCGTTAATTAAGATTGGATTAATTTCGACGAAATCATTGATCAATTTACGTCCAGTACTTCTACCAACGCAGATCAATTTTAATCTCAGTTTAACTTACCTTTTATCTTCTGATTCGAAAAATGAGAAAAGGATAAAGACTAAATTACCTCGAGATTAAAGTTCATCTACATTGGTAAAAGTGGGCCTTAGGAAAAAATTGAATTCATTTCAAATTAGTCTCACTAAATTTAAAGAAGAATGATCGCGTCCCCGCGAATTTCATGTTCTGTTATCGATGCTGCGGAATTTTTTCCCATCGTGAACGTTAGATGGAATGGAATAAGATCACACATATTGATTGTCATTAAGTGGAAGTGTTTTTTTAACTACAAGAGCTCATAGTGATTGCGAGAGCGGGTCGTCAGGCCGTTGAAACGCAATTTGTCTTGCACGAGTGCGGAGGCACGCACCAGTATACAACATCATGGCGGAGCCACCTGTTGCAGTCGCCTTGCCTGTTGCCGTTCCATGACTAACGGACGAGAATAAACCGATGTAGCTTACATAAAAATAATCAGCCGGACTAGCGTCTTTCTAGAGGTCTTCTAGCGGAATATAGCGATATTTATGATTCATGAAACCGAATAGGAAGATATCCCTCACGCTTATTTCTACTTGGCACCAATATGTTTTAAGCTTTGTCTTAATTATCAAGAGTTAGAATAATTCGCTAAGAAAAATTCTTAGATAACTCTCGAAAAATTAAATTTTATATTAAAATTAAAAATACAATTCTGTAATTTCCGCATTCAGCGTAACGGATTATTCATTTTATCATTACGAATAATATTTTACGGTACAATAATTTTAAGTATATTTTACTTTCTATCTTACAATTAGATATAAAACTTTCTTTATTACAAATCGGTCTTTCGAATGATAAATAAATTAACCAGAGCGGATAACTTTTCTCGTACAGTTATATACTCGACCAATCTCTTTGCTCACTCTCCATTTCTTACTTCGTGTTTGTTAATTTGTTTGCTAATCGATCCACGTTAATGTGACAAGAAACTTAAACTATTCCCATCGATCGGTCATTGTTATTGTTGTCTGACCTAATTATAGAACATCCAAACTGATTATTCAAAATTTTCGAAACTCTTAATACCTCACTACAAGAACAATATACTGGTTTACCGAACCCAGTCCGATTGCTAATTATAATTTTTATAAAAATGAACATATTGTAAACAAATTTTTTTTTCAATCAAAACGCCAAGCGTTAAGGAACATAACGGTACCAGTAAATATGTATATATGTCTTTATTAATAAAAACAAGTTATAAGCAATGGAAAAAACATTGGAAAAGCATTGGAAAAAAGCTGGTTACATTGAAAAATATTTACTTAATCTTAATACATATTTCTTTGAATAGTACTAAATATTTATTTATAGTAAATAAATATTTATTCAATAAAAAAATGATAGTTAAATCAAATTAATGGTTTTTGTATCAAAAAATATATGTTTAGTAAATATGATATTTATTTAAAACTATTTAAAAAAAATATTTATTAAAATTTAGTATCTTTCTTTCAGTGTACACCATATCGGATAAATTTAATTTTTGTTACAAGAAAATTTCTTTCGAAAATCTAACATTAGTTGTGATTGTGATAACACGCAATAAACTGGAGTCATTGTTTATAAACATGTAAAAAATACGGAGATCGTTACTGTTGATTGGCTGTTTTCTACGCTCGCGATTTCAAAACGATCAAACCTTGATCACGGGAATAACCGGTTGACATTGGTCGCGTGCTATGTTGGAAGGAAAATTTTTGCATCGCTTGCAATGATTTCTCGGAGTCTTCTCAGAACCGCCGCCGCCGCCTCGTCTACTACGCTCTAGATATTGGCGACGGAGGCCGAATCATTACCACGATTTCCAGCGGTTAGAAAACAGCTTTGCATACAGATCGCCTGTTAATAGCATGCTGCTTTCTACTGAAACGTGGGTGAGAGGGACGCTGCAAAGAACTGTGAGCGAGTTAAAATCGCACGCGTCCTCGGAATTTCCGTAAATGCACCGCTCATATGATCATGTTTATCATCAATCTTGTCAATATTGATTTTAATTACGCATTGATATGATGTATTCTTTAAAAAATATCGAATGACGTAATAAACTTAAGACTTTTTATGTATAAACAAATTAAGATATTTGATTTATGTGTAAAATATATGAACATTCTTAATAACGACCAAAAACGAGCAAATCAAGGTATTTAAAAGATTACAATTTAATTAATTAATAAATAAATAATTTTATAAACGTTTCAATTTTAATATTAATTTTAATTGTATTCATACCGTACTGAAGAAGACTCTGTGAGTTGAAACGTTTATAGAATTATTTATTTATTAATTAATTAAATTGTAATCTCTTAAACACCTTGATTTGCTCGTTTTTGATCGTTATTAAGCAAATTGTCAAATGTTATTACATTGTTTATTTTAAAATATTATATGATCTTATGGTTTATATAAATAATAAAAAATTTTATTTGCTACAAGATGATTCAGATCTTTCGATATCGTATATAGATTTTTTAAGAAATTTTATAAGTATCGTAAAACATTTCCTTTCCCAAGCTACACGAACGTGATTTCGAATTGAAAGGGTTAATCGCTTAGCGTGACAAGCCGCGAACGGCGACCTAGATCACTATAATCGCGCTTAGATTTGCGTCAAAGAGTGATCTAACAGTACTCCAAGCTGTTGTTCTACACCCGCTCTCAAATCGGAAATTCACACGAAGCGGAGAGAAAGAGGAAGAGAACCGATCGTTCGTCTTCCGCGTTTAAGATTTCCTAAGAGATTATTTCTACTCGCTGAGGCAAGTAATTGCAAGTTACAAATATAAATACAAACGTGATGGCGAGGCGTGATGAATGCTTAAGAAACATTAAATCTAAATAAATTATCTAAATATATGTTAATTAATACAAATAAAATTTAATTCTGAAATTCACACATTCGTAAATGTTGAAACGTGATTAAAATGTCGGACAGTTCTACGTGTTAGGGTATATATTAAACGCGAGAGTACATTGAAAAAAATTTACTAAATCCTAATATATATTTTTTTGAATAGTACCAAGTAAATTTTTATTTACAGTAAAAAAAATATTTAATCAATAAAAAAATAATTAAATGAATGGTTTTTGTATCAAATGAATATATATTTACATTTAGTAAATATTTATTTAGAACAATTCAAATAAATATTTATTTATTAAAATTTAGTATTTTCTTTCACATTAGATGTTAAGCATGAAGAGAGTGCGCAAGTATAAAAAAGAACGGGAAGAGAGTGGGAATGTTAACGTATACGAACCATTAGTCCGTAGATCCTCGAAGTGCGTCGGCTGGAACTGGGAGTGATGCTGCAGCTGGAAACCGTAGGCCGGAAGCCAGGGATTCGGTCCGTTCACCAGGTCCATGTCGACGGCGGACTCGACGCAGTCCAGGGTCAAGGCCGGATCTTCCTCCTCCTCATCCGTGACGGAGATGACCGCGGAGACGACGGCAACGTTCGTCGGCGCGAGTGTCGCCGTCGCGCTCGACTCGTTCCCGCTCATCGTCACACGACGATTCCTCGCCTCGTCGTCCACGATCGGCACCGACGATCGTTAACCGCTCCGACGAACTGTGAACCCCCTTCTTCCCGCCTCTCCTTCATATCCCTCCGCTACAAATGCAGCACCGGAAGCCGCGCCGCTTCTTTCCGACCGGGGGTATGGCGAACCGACCGACCGACAGTGTCAGATTCGGCACGATTTCGGCTTGATCCACATACGGATGTTGAACCCTCTTCCCTTCAATATTGCACGCACTGGGGACGACTGAAACACAAACGGGAAGATTGGCTTAATCAAGAGATTAAGTCTATTTTTAGATTTTTCAGAAATATTGTGGGGAACATTGCCCATGCAGTTATTTTATGATTCTTCGAGAAAGGATCTCGTACTAATTGTATGGAAAATTTACTTAGAACCCGATGAATTAATTTTCACCTATCTATAATGCAGCTTATAATGACGAACAGAAGATCTGCTCATGGCCGGTCTGTAATAGACACAAGACTCAATAATGAATAATTTCAATAATGGATGAGCTATGCGTATATAAGGTGCTCTGCGAACACAAGTGTTACATCTTTGACACGCTCTACAGCCCATTATATCTTTGTCTGAGTCTATATCTTTGTGTTTGTAACATTTTTGTGTACAAAAGATACCATAGTGCTTTCTCATGTTCATTTCTGCCAATGTAGATTAACTATAATTTCGATTTAACTTACTTTTTACCTTCTTCACTGAATTTTAAGTTTCGCCACATTATAATCATCATAAGCTACATTTTGAAAAATAATTCATTTTATCCAATTTTCTATATATAATTAGCGCAAGGTCCATTGGAACAGATTCTTCCTTCGCAAATATTCTCGGAATTTTTGTATCGCGATATTCTTGGATCAGTACGGTCGTTCAAGGCTTCGCGATATCTTCCCGTTCGAATGCCTTGGCCTTTGAACTTTCGAGAGATTTAAGATGTCAGGATCTTTATAAGATCCGCCTAAAGAACGCCAAGACCTCCGCGACGTCTAAGAACGTTAAGACTTCTACATCCTTGACTTCCTTGAACCCCGGGGCCCTCAAACTTTCTCCGATGGACTGGGATATGGACGAGAAGGAATTCGCAATGGAATCCGTTCGCGATTCATCCCAGCTGGGTGGGATCGCGAGTACTCCGAGCGTACTCGAGAGATGAAAGGGAGATACGTACCGCGATAGGGGCACGCCTTAACGAGCGTGTGTACCCTGGGCGGGCGTTAAATATTGCCGCGAGTTGCGGATTTACATGACACGTCGGCGAAGGGGAATCCTCCATGCAGGTGGGAGTTACGTTTGTGTGTAATTGGATAAAGATCGGCTCGGGTCATCGCCCTTACCTTCCCTTGCCCGTTGCCCCTTTCCTCGCGATTCCACGGGCGGCAGAAATTTTATTACCGCCGTATTTCTTTCGGCGAGGCAGACCGACCGGCTTAAGGCCGATGCATACGGTGCGCTCTCGATCATCTTCTCCGATAAATCATCATAAACACCGAGAGAAGAGCTTGAAAAATATATGAGAAAGAATTGAGGCTGTTATAAACTACCGCTGAGAGGAAAAACTAAAAGAAATTTAGGAAAACTGCTGATATTTCCCTGCCTAAAGCCTCGTATCTACGATGCTGGAAATTACTCCGAGATCTCGGACAGAGAAAGAATTAATAATTTGAACAATTTGAATAATGGACCAATATGATTGATTAATTCTTTTCCTATTTAAAAGATCTTGAAGAGGTTTCTAGCATCATATAAATACAAATTAAGCTTAATCCTCCGACAACAAATTTTGATTTTGCCATTCAACAATAGGAATCTTCAAGAAATTTTTTTTATTATTCTGGATTACATAAAAATCTGAAAAAATTTTTGATATACTTGTAAAAGCTTCAGCAATAAGTTTTTACCATCATAGAAGCTGGATTGTATTTTACTCATATTTTACAGATTTAAATTTATCTACCAAAATTCACAATCAAAATATCGATGATGCCTTTAAAGATTCTTTTTTTTTTGTAAAGGGTTAATATTAATGTTTGATGATTGTTTGTTGTTGTAGAGGGTTATTATTAATGTGATGTCGGATGATATTTAATTTTCTAGGATAACACAGGATAAATTTCGTAGTGATGCATCCGCAAGTATAGGTAGAAAATTTCTCAGTCTCATCGCAGGAAATTGCTACTTGGTACACGTGCAGATAGCTACAGCGATCATCGAGAGAGAGAGAGGTAAACAGTGCAAAGAAAATTCCTGGTCGATCCGTCTCCGCTTCCTCCATCCAAGCAAGAAGCGCAACGAGGCGCGAGAAAGAGTGCGATCGCCGAGTGCACTCCCGATCGAGATAATCGCTACCGCCGTTCACACGGAACGCGCTCCAACAACGTCCTTGGAGAATTATTTCAAAAGCGTGGAAAGTATTCGCGATCGCAAAGGAGAACCGGAAACCATTCGCCGATGAAGGAGCAAAGGACATATGACTCATTTTATATATTATTAGAAAACTACGTCATTCCATTTTTTTTATGAATATTTCAAGCGCACAGAGCGTCGCCAAGTTTATCTTTCTTCACTTTCTTTTTTCTCTCCATTTCCATCGATGTAGATTAACTTCAATCTCGGTTCAATTTACTCCTTACCTTTTTCTGCTCGTTTCAATCAACGTAGTTTAATTTTAACTTCAACTCGTTCTGCATCTCTTTCTAATTTTCAGGACTAGAAAAAAAATTAAAAGTAAGTTGAACCGCGAGATTAAAGTTAATCTAGAGTTAATTGGTAGAAACAAACATAATTCTTAGAATTACAGAAAAAGATAAAGAGAGTAAAGACTGAGAGAGACAATTGAAAAATACAGGAACAGGATCTAACAGATTTCATTTGTTAAATCCAAAAAGATTGTTACTTTTGACAATTTTGAAGATTCGAAACTTTAAACCTTAAATTTCGAAGTTAAATTCGAATTTTGTCGAAGCTTCGAATCTTGAAGTTGTCAAAAACAATAGCCCTATCAGAAACCTTGTATTATGATATAGAATGAAATGTTATTTTCTGTTCCTATTGGCTATGTTTTTCAATTGTGTTTCAGGCTTAAGTTGAACCGAGATTAAAGTTAATCTACATTGGTATAAACAACACTGAAAAAAAAAAGTTTCGATTAAACCAATAAAAGAGCCCAACAAAAATAACTTTTAGTGAAAACAAACAGAATTTTTGGTTATCTGAGAACCAGAAATTCTGTTCATTTTCTTACTAAAACACCATTCTTTGTATCGATTTAATCAGAGCATTTTTCTCAGGGAGACGTTACTGTTTACCATCGATTAACGGAGTTGAGCTTAATCTTCTTTCAAGCATCGCGATTGTTCTAATCAGTCACTTGCTCCAATCGTGCGTGTTATCGGAGCTTAGGAGATGCAACGGAGCGTGAATATCGATCGAATATCGACCGTTCGCCACGGCGATAGATCGCGTCGTGAAAAAAATCGCGGTCGCGAGACAGGCGACTCCAAACTGCATCGCGCTCTCTCCGTTGCACCTTACGCATCACCGTGTATTTACGGCACGGGTCTGGCTACACGCGGACACTTTCACTTTACGTAACTTTATTCACGGCGACTAAGGGCGACGAACTTCGACTGCCTCGCACCGAAAGCTTTCCTGAATGTTCAGGAAAATTTCGATGTCTCGAAATCTCTTTAAATCGTGTTTCTTTAAATCGAAACCCACAGAGATATACGAGGGTCTTCTCAAAGTCTCTCGACGGTTTAGAACTTCAGGATATATAAATTTTACAAGAGGAAGAACCTGAAAAATACGAAAAATTCTGAGAATCGATAGCCCTGGTGTTTAAAAGACTTTTACGTATTCAAAGTCACGAGGACTCCAAAAATTCGAGAATTATGAATTCGCAAACAATTCACAGGAGTCCCAAACGACCCCGAGGGAAACAAAATGCGAGATAGAGAGAGAAAAAGAAATAACTGTCATCGCGAGAAAAGGAGATAGGACGCGTAAACGGACACGATCGTACAGTACGAGAAAGAGAGAGAAAGAGAGAATTGATATTTATTAAGCGCTCCGAGACGCACACACACACACACACACACACAATCCTCGCAAGTGCACAACAATTTACAAAAAGATATAAAAAAAATAACACTGTGTATAAAAAGTGAAACAGGATTTTAACTTAAATGTAAGCTGTATTCAGGGTAAGTCGCGTGTGAGTGTGTGCGTGTATGAGTGAGAGAGAGAGAGAGAGAGAGAGACGGGGGGAAAATTGGGCGACGTAGAGGAGGATAGAGAGAGGGCATGCACCGCACTCCGGAATTCTGTCGGAGTGCGACGGCGCGGAGAGTATCTACCTGTCAGCGTGCATTCCACGATCCCACGATCCGCATGTGTTCTCGGCTCGACGTGCACGTTGGTGCACGGTTTCCGTTTCGCCGAGCGTAACTCCCCGTTGTTCGCCACTCGCCGCGCACTCGCGCTCGTTACCGCTCGGCGCGCTCGCACTCATACGGGTGCAACACACCGCGCCGGGCACTCTCCACTCGTCGTCACACACTCGGACCCTTTGTCGCGCGTCGTCGCCCACGGCGAGCGACGTCAAAGCAACCGGTGACGTGCCGCGACGCGCGAATATGGCGCGCGCACCGATCACCGTCGATCCGCAGCTTGGATCGCACGCGCTCGGAGCAAAACGCGAAACGAGAAACGTGGTTGTGAGAATACTCCGAGGAGCGACCGAGGAGGATCGCGCCGCACTCGATCGCGCGATTTCTTCCCCACGCGAAGCGACTCGCCACTTTGCCTCTCCCGTATCGTCGCTTCGTATCTCGTTGCCGCTTTTTGTTTTTGTTTCGCGACGCGAAATGACGGCGAACGTGCACGTACGCGTGCACAGTCGCTCCAGACCGGACCGGAACGAGACACGACTACTCGGCTTTAAGCACCGCGGGGTAAATACTACTACAACGAAACGCGCCGCTCCAGCCGCGGCACGGCCGTGCCGACCAATCCCCACCCGAGCCGCGCTACCACGTGGTAGCTGCGCGGCCAATCGCGCGCCGCGAAGTCCCTCAATGGCGACGTTCGTGAAGCCATCTGTCGATTGGATCGGACTCGAGCGAATTCGGCCGCTTCGATCGATCGGTCGGTCGTTCGATCGCGTTTGAAAATGAATCCTTCCTTTTAATTTCTCGTCGCGACTGATCGCGATAAATAAATAAATGTACGGATACATGGTTCTTTCAATATTCAAACGTGATCTAGAAAGTCCCAAAACATTCCAGTAAACATCAACGAACAGTAATATATAAGATCAATGTTATAATTTCGCTCAACACTGTAACTGTTATGTACTCCATAAAACTTTTAAAACGAAACTTACTTTGAAGAGCGAAATCTCACTCTTAAAGATTGAAAATTGGGCCACTCTTTTTCACAACTATTTCAATTTTCACTAAGTCACTTCTATCAATGTTATTTAATTTTGAACTTGGTTCAACTAACTCTTCATCATTTTCTAGTTCTAGAAATAGAAAAAAATGAAGAGCAAGTTAAATTGAGATTAAAGTTAATCTACATTGAAATAAGAATAATTCACTTTTTAGAGTGAGATTTCACTTCAAAAATTAAAAAAAAGAGTACAACACGTATTATATTTACTTCTACCACTTCTACCACTTCTATCAATGTTATTTAATTTTAAACTTGGTTCAACTAACTCTTCATCATTTTCTAGTTCTAGAAATAGAAAAAAATGAAGAGCAAGTTAAATCGAGATTAAAGTTAATCTACATTGATAGAAATGAGAATAATTCACTCTTTAGAGTGAGATTTCACTCCAAGAATTAAAAAAAAGAGTACAACACGTATTATATTTATATTATATTGTTAAGTATGAAATCGTAATATTGATGTTACGTTAGTTGGCGTTCATATACTGGAATTTTTATTAACATTTTGTATTACCTTCATACGCGACCCGCAGACACGTCCCGAGGTCGATTTCAAACAAACGCGCACCACGCTTACGCGACTGGAATTGTTAACGAGCCGCTTTCATGTTGCTTCTAATGAGATTCAATGGCGCATTGGTATCCCACTACCAGCTGTCCGAATGAATCATCCACTCATTACGTCATTATTTACTTAACTCTTTAAATTGAACACGTTCCGGACTAATTAGTTCTTGAGATAACATTTATTTTCGAAATAATCGATTTCTTGATGTTACTTACATTTGTGTCACGTTTTGAGGAGATGGTATATAGTACGTACATACATCGATCGTCGATCGATTGTTCGCCACGCGATGTCCCGCGGCGACAGCTTAAAACGTAACGTAGAAAGAACTTGATTCCGCATGACCGTGAATTTTTTTGATATTCGATGTCGGTGACCCGGCTCAGAAAAAAAAAACCAATCCCGTTATACATTCGTGCCGTTCACCCGAAATGCCATAATCATTCGAGCCGAAATTTTGAAACTGTTGAAGCTATAGATTATTGAACTCTCTTGATACTTTCATTGTTTATACCTCGCCTCGACTTATAAGATGTCAAAACATCTTAATAGAGTTCAATATTCAAGATTTGTTTAAGTCAACATCCGCGTAGAATTAATTTTTATTGTAGGGATATATTATATAGGTGTTCTAATATATACAGTATTGAAAATTTATAGTTTACGCTACGCAGACTAAAATTTCAGTACTAGATCTAAATTATAAATTCATCAAGTATTAAAGATTTTAAATAAAAAATGTAGTGGAATAATTTCCTTTACCGCGGGAGGCAGATTTCCGCAAGCGAGAATGATCTGAAATCTATAAAAGTGAAATATTTTTGTTAACCTTTACAAGAGAGCCAGTACTGACATTGAAACAATGTCATATTTTGAGGAAAGAAAAAAGTTTTTATTTTGAATCACCTCGGCCTTTGAAAATCTATCGACTGTTCGCACAACAGAAGGAAATGTTTTTCATAGTCTATATATTTTTTTACCAAAAATCTTTACTTGGCGTAATTTAGAGAGAGATATGTCATAATGTATATTTAAAATAAATTCTACGCAATAGTTAACTTTAAAAAACATCTTGAATTTTATGTAACGCAATGGACGACGTTTTACGAATAACTCAAACAAAACGAGAAAAATTCGTGGAGATTCATAGAAATTTATTAAGACATGCATTGCACGCGATTGCTCTCATTAGCTATAGAATACGTCCAAGCGTTTTTGTTCCGCTCACATCTACACTATCATACTTCTTATTTGATATCACTTTAAGAGATTGGAGGTAAAGTATGACTGCATGCTTCCGTTACTTAAAAAGGAGATAAGGGAACCATTAAGATTGGAAATTGGAAGCTGTAGAATTTGTTGTGAATGCTTTTTCTTCGTAACAGATGCTGGACTTCTTAAGCGAGCAGAAGAATCAGTAAACTCGCGCTAAAGACCTTCATGGGGAGTATCGCTCGACGTTCGCTATATCGGACATCTTGAGAAGCGATATTTCTCACTTCGGTCTCTGAAAAATTTTTATTTACAATGACATGAGACCAGCAATAAATTTAGTCAAAACTTGTTGATTGAAAATTGAATTAAGTTAAACGATATATTTTGCGTAATTTCGATTTAATTGTTACGCGATCTTCCGAAAATTATGAAATTTCAAGATGTCTCTGTCCTAGAGAGAAAAGAAAAGAGAAGAAAATACGATGCTCTTTTCATCTTGACGCGTCCTCACCGTATTCGTAATATTGCGACGGTTCCGTCGACTCCTCCTCGCACTCCTCGGTAGCCGATTTGATCCTCATACCTTCTTGTCTTTCACGTTCACCAGCCTCACCCCTGAGCGGCACGTAACCGGATCTCGCAACGCGATTCCTGGCGGCGATCGCGACCTAAAAAACGTGACAAGAGTTTCGTTCTTCAACACTAACCATAATCGTAGACCTCCTTGGGTTCCTCGTTCACCGTTTCTTCCTCATCCTGCTCCGCGGTCTCTTCGTCGGTGTCTTCGTCATCGAGCTTATCCTCCTCATCGTTCTGATTTCCCTCCTCCTCTTCTTCTTCCTCTTCCTCGTTCTCATCTTCGTCGTTCTTCACTGACGAACGATAAAGTCTGCCCTCGTCGAGCTTATTTCGAGGCTGGCGACGATGTCCTCGTGCAACGTTATAGTCGTGGCTGCGATATACCTGCTTGGCTTTGCGCGGATGTTCGAGAAGACGACGTTGCGGTGGTTGCATGAAACCCCCGTAAAAAAGAGGCTCTATATGTAATGCGCATCCGTGGATATCTTTCATAATTACGTCCGAAGCAGGCGATCTCGGAAAGTCCCAATAATCAAAACCGTCGCCGGCAGTACGAATGCCCGATAGAATTAGAAGTATGGATAAAAGAGCGGACATAAACATAGCCCGAGTCTTATCATCATCGATCATTGCATAGCAACGCGAACATATACGCGATTAGATCAATTGCATACAATCGAATACAATCGCTCGAAGTAATTTTGTCATAAACCTATCTTCGGCACGAATATAAAAATATATCTTTTTTGTACCGTACAACTAGGAATTTTATTTCTTCTATAATGGGTACTGTAGCTTATAAAATATATTTTGTATAATTTGCAATTATATTAGAAAAAGTATTTAAATTTAATGATATAATTTTCTTAAATATAATCAAAGTAATAATTTTTAAATCAATATAAATATGAGTATATATACACACGTGGAATGTACATTTGACTCTAACACATATGTATTCATAGATATTTTTATCCATTGCTCTCAAATCTAAGCAGGATGATTCTCCAGGTACGTTTTAGTCACAATGTCAGAGCGACACTGACTTAAATCTATATAATCCAGACTGGTGCAACCCACCACAGGACATCTGTGAATGCAAACATAAACGCTTATAGTAGCATATCCCAATATTTGACATGATGTAAAAAACATACCTAGTGTTCTTATTCTTTTCTAACATCGCGACAAGGCTTGCTTTATCGTATACGTGACCACAGACTGCATTTCTCACAGGATCAGTCATTCTTATCTTTGAGATTGGATCGATTATATTTATTTTGCTGCCTGTCAACCGTAGATCAGCGTCCGCATCATCTGGCACGTTAGATTCAGCTTCGTTGGCTACAAAATTTGTGTTAATCTCAGAAAGAAATACATAAAAATAAACCTCAAGTGATTGGTACTAGAATTTTATAAACAACAGTGTCAGCATTTTTATGTTATTGTGCAGGTATTATATATAGGGTGATTAATTTTAATTTTAACAGACAAATATTTCGAAAATATGCAATTTTACTAAAAAAAAACATTCCAAATAAAAGTTGTGTGATATAGAAAGATACATACCAGTGATATCTTCCTCTATACAACTTTTATTTAAAATGTTTTTTTGATAAAATTGTATATTTTTGAAATATTTGCCTGTTAAGATTAAAATTACCTTGTGTATAAAAAAGCTGCGCAATGACAATGTAATGATATAGACATTGTTAAAGAGTTACAAAATTCCAGTGCTGAGATCATTCATTTCAGACTTTACCTAGACACAGGCCTTCAATCTGACGATCATACTTCAACAGTCTGCTGTCTTGTAATGGATTAACTTGGATTTCAGATATAGCCTTCTTATATTCCTGTTACAAACAATAGCAAGCAATTGTAAATTTCAAAAATCAAACTGACAACTCTTTGATTTGAAGCGGTCATTACTGTTGTGATGTTTTTCACGTCTTTTTCTGAGTCTAACTCAGACATACATTCCAGTTGCTCTTTAATCTCATTTGCAGCCTTTATTCTCGCAGACTCCTTACAATTGGCTATTAAGGCTTCTCGTATCAGCTTCAACATTTTTTGTCTCTCTTCTTCATTGTCTGAAAATATAACATAAAATTAACACAACATATTTTATTTTCTTGCCAGCGAGCGAGAGAGCAAGAGCGAGAGAGAGCGAGAGAGAGCGAGAGAGAGCGAGAGAGAGAGAGAGAGAGCGCAAAATCACAATAAGTAAAGCACTTTGTATCTCTAACTTTCTACGCTTGAAATGAGACTCGAATGCAAAAAAAGAACAAAGAAAATTCGGAGAGAAGCACTTGGAAAATTTTGTTTCCAACCTCAACGAAACCTCGCTATAGTATCTCACGTTCCTCGTCGTTCTCACAAAACAATCGTCAAGTTTCTATCTTGAACAATACGCTAATATAAGAGACGAGCAAAGAAAACGCAAAAATGCGGAGAAAGAAGCACTTAGAAGATTCTGAACATATTTCTAACCTCGCTGAACCCTCACCGAAGTATTTCATGATGTTCCCCGCCGTTTTTAAGAAACAATCATCAAGTTCCTCTATCATTTGCATATTTTGTGTCATTTTCGTGCGATTTTATCTATTCTGTTGATAATATCGATACTGGTTGTCCAATTCCTATCAACCCGATCTTTAAACAGACTGCCGAACTGACGCCATTTAACGAACATTTTTAAACCTACGTTTTGGGATCAAAACGAATATTTTAATGTTTGAAAGAAAGAAAATAAAGACTAAAAAGTACAAAATATTTAACCATATAAAAATTCATATTTTTTTGTAGATTTTTGTCGTATCCTTATCAGTCGTATCTCGTATATCATAAGATTCTCGGTATGTATATAAATATATATATATATAACTCTGCAACCAATCAGAAAACAGGATTCCGATGAATTTTGCTTCGTATTATCGGAATCCTGTTTTCTGATTGGATGTAGAGCGTACGACGAAAATCGGATGCAGTGTGAATCCAGCATAAGAAAAATATAAATTTTTGGCCTTTTTCAGGCTGGAATCAGACTACGCATTGAAGATCGAGATTGAAGATTGAAGATTAAAATTTGACCAGTGAGGACAAAGGAATTTTAGCTCCTATCCTATATTTTGATTGGTCAAATTTCAATCTTTCAATCTTCAATCTCGATCTTCAATGCGTAATCTGATGCGAGGTCTACAATAGAAGTCGTAGTGGTCGTAAGGGCTTAAGTCGTAGAAAATTGACCAATCACAGTCGAATATGAGAAGAATAATCAACTGTGATTGGTCAATTTTCTACGACTTAAGCCCTTACGACCACTACGACTTCTATTGTAGACCTCGCATCAGATTACGCATTGAAGATCGAGATTGAAGATTGAAGATTAAAATTTGACCAGTGAGGACAAAGGAATTTTAGCTCCTATTGTTTTGATTGGTCAAATTTCAATCTTCAATGCGTAGTCTGATTCCGGCCTTACGATTGTTACGACTTCTATTGTAGACCCCGCATGATTTCGGCTTCATGCGGGGTCTACAATAGAAGTCGTAGTGGTCGTAAGGGCTTAAGTCGTAGAAAATTGACCAATCACAGTTGATTATTCTTCTCATATTCGACTGTGATTGGTCAATTTTCTACGACTTAAGACCTTACGACTGCTACGACTTCTATTGTAGACCCCGCATCAGACTCGTTCGAGTCTCAATATTTGTTACGGAAAATCACTCAGAGTTGCCAATCTATAAGAATATTTTATCTATGCCCGTCGAAAAGGCGCGCGAAAAAAGGGGGAAGGGGGAGATTGGATTATTCCATCCGTCAATACGAAGGTGGACTGCTAAAAGTGAAAGTAGTTGGCCTTTGCCTTTCGTTGTTACATTTCGAGTTGAAACTGTATCAAACCGAACATGTCCGTCGTGAGAGGCGTTACGATTCTCTTTGTGCTCTCAGTAAGTAAAACCTGTTATTGAATTCCAAAAAGATTTAAAAAAAAAACGACTAACAAGATTTAAACAGTAGTCGCGCAAATCACAAATAAGAAATTGATCTATAATATTTTACAAGACGAATAGATTTTGTCTGATATTTCTAATCTCTTAAAAAAATCTCTCACGATCATGATTTTTACAAAATATCTTCGCAAAAAATATTAATTTTTCATCAAGTTCAATCTTTAGGGAAAAGTTCGACGAAAATGGCGCGGCGGGAAAATGACGGAGATTAACGATATGCAATTTAAGACCACAAAAATGTTTACAAAATATTTAAAATAAATTTTATAAATATTTTGTAAATATTTTATAAATATTGTGTGCTGTCTGGGATTGGAATGAAAAGAAATGTGCATTCAACTGAATTAAGGCGTCACAAATGAGAATTATCTCAATTTTTATGTAAATAAAAATAAGTAACTAATTTCGATAACTAGTAAACTATGTTCGATATCGCGTTTCTCTCGGATTAAGGTGTCTTTTCATGCAGCGCTCGTCGCGTCGCTCATTTTTAAACGATGAAAAGGTCACGTGATTGAATGTTAGAATTTTCATTGGTGACAAATCACTCACGTGGTCTTTTTGTCGCTTGAAAATGAACAATGAGCGATGTATAAAAAAGTACTGTTAATTGGAATCAAAGTAATTATTTATCAATTCAATCTAATGATTTGTTGAATTCATAATCAGTTTAAAATGGCGATTTGCCTTCGCTAGAGTCAAGTTTCCCGCCATAATGTATTATGTAAGTTTTTATCGTGATGATAATACACTTTCGACAATTATGACGACAATCCAGATTATTCCACATTCCGGTCTAATTCCTGCTTTCTCTAAGAAGTACAGTCTTGTGCTCCGAATTGTTGTATCTGTTGTCACTCATATTTTAAGCTGTAGTTAAGAATTATTATCGTGTATAATTAAGATAGTTATAGAACGCAATTTATTGTATTCATTAAGATTTTGCTTATATGCTTATTTAGATGCTAACGAGAGTCTGTTTTCTGGCGACGAGTAAGACCGTTTCATATAGTACAGTAAGAAACATCGCTGCAATGTCGAAGTTTGATTTACCAAATCGTTTGAAGGGCAATGAAAAGTCCGTCTGGTAAGTAACATTATCTTACAGATATATTAATGTTGTAAATTTTTACGTAGACTCATAAAAACTCATTATTACATATGTATTGGTTATGTTTTGTTTGGTTAGGGTCGAATATATCCAGCTCGGTCTGCAGTACAAGCCACTGAACTTAGGTCAAGGTTTTCCTGACTATTACGCGCCGGAGAATGTGACAAACGCCCTGGCTGCTGTCGCTAAAAGTGACAATCCACTTATGCAACAGTATACGAGAGGATTTGTACATAACAAGTTTTCTATTCGTTGACATTCGAATTGTTTTGTATCTTATATATAATTTTTCTTTATCTCTCATTAATTTGATAGTAACTTGATTTTTATGAAACATTAACAGAGAGAGTGTTGTAATTATAATTGTTATCAGTAACTAGCATTGATAACATCTATGTATGGTAAAATGAATTTTATTTCACTAATGTAAATGTGAATATTGCAGGGTCATCCAAGATTAGTGAATGCTATTGCAAAGTTTTACTCCAAGCTTATCAATCATGATTTGGATCCAAACAAGGAAGTACTGGTCACTGCTGGTGCTTACGAAGCATTATATTCTAGTCTACAAGGCCATACTAACCCTGGAGATGAATGGATCATCATTGAACCTTTCTTTGATTGTTATGTACCTATGGTACAATCTGCCGGAGGAATTCCCAGATACATAGCATTAAAACCGGTAAAAAGTTTAGATAATAAGCGCAAGAAAGATCCTTTTTGCATTAAATATATAATATTATGTACTCGCGCAGAAATCTACATCAGGCACAGTTACCTCTGGCGATTGGGTATTCGATAGGAAAGAAATGGAAGGTCTCTTCAATGAGAAAACTAAAGGTATCATCATCAACACTCCGCACAATCCTATAGGAAAAGTATTTACGCTGGATGAATTGCAATTTATTGCCGATCTCGCAAAAAAATGGAATGTACTTGTTATTTCTGACGAGGTTTACGAGCACATCGTTTACGAACCGTACAAGCATATAAGAATGGGTAAGAGTTGCCTTACAAAGTTAGTCATACGCGATATAGTAATCGTAGAATGGCATCTAAAAAATTATTCTTTTAATTAGCGACGTTGCCCGGTATGTACGAACGCACAATCACGATTGGATCAGCGGGAAAAACGTTCAGCGTTACAGGTTGGAAAATAGGTTGGGCCTACGGACCAGCGAATTTGTTGCACAATCTACAAGTGGTACATCAAAACTCCGTGTATACTTGTACTACACCAACTCAGGTAATTAATTAAATACAATTTTTTTAATTCTATTATTTTTTTACTTTGATAAATTAGTGAATTACTTTTGTGAATTACTTTTAATTGTAGGAAGCAGTAGCTATCGGATTCGAATTGGAAATGGAACGCTTAGAGCAGCCGGACTGTTACTTCCGCAGTCTGGCAATGGAATTATTACCGAAGCGTGATTATATGGCGAAATTCCTCCGAGAAGTTGGTATGATACCGACAATACCTGAGGGTGGATACTTTATGCTCGCTAATTGGTCTGCATTGGAAAACAAAGTGAAACTGCATGAGGAAACGGACGAGAATAAAGACTATAAGTTTACTAAGTGGATGACGAAGAACGTCGGTCTTCAAGGTATTCCTCCTACGGCATTTTACGGTCCTGAACATAAAACTCTGGCAGAGGACTACGTACGATACTGTTTTATAAAGGTAAGTGTGTGCTATCGCGAAGGTAAATACAATAACTTTGATTAAGACAACAAACGACTTTGGCGTTTGTTAAACATCGATTATTACATTTTAACAGAAAGACGAAAATTTAAAAGCAGCCGCCAAAATCTTGAAGAAATGGGCGTCCCAATAATTGAGATTATGTACATATATATATGTGTGTTTTTGTGTATAATATGTACATTCGGTGACTTAAGTGCTTCGTACACTGATTAATTTTTCAAGTATCTTTCATGCTATTCGAGCACATTGCGCGTACGGAAAGTTTAATTGATATAATTAGGAAAAATTTTATAATTACCCTGACTATGATTTTTATACATTTTTAACGCCTTAAATTAATCAATGTTTCTCAATTTATATATTTGTGATATTAAACTTACAAGCATGTGTGAATCTGTACAGTGTAAACCTTTATACATTTTGATGCGATATAAGATTCAATTAAGTGATCTTGAAGTATCTATCAATTACTATCATAATTGATAACGATCGACCCAAATAAGCATTGTTGTAAAGTTAAATTACAGGTCGGAGTCTCTTCGAAGCCATTTCTTGACATCTTTTGAATCAACTCCGAACGTTTTACCGCATCTACAAAGTAAAGATATTGTTGAAAAAATTGTGTTGTTTTCTTGTACTTAGATCCTCGGATTCTTAGATCCCTGAGTCATCCTCTTTCGTTGGACTCTCATTATTAGATTCCAACTCTTCATCCTTAGATTCTGAGTTTTTGAATCCTTAGATCTCCAGGTTGACATATCCTTCCCTTCAATTCTCGTGTATTTCACTCATGAATTTATTTCATATAACCTAATTAATTGTATTTAGTTAATTAATTAATTAATTAATTAAATTTGCCTGAACATTGCTCCAGGAATATGTCCAAAATAATTCGGTATCATTCCGACGTTTTTATGGTAGATTTCAGTGGATTGGACAAGTAACGGTGGTTCCAGATAGATCTCAGTCGTTATTTTATATTTTACACTTGGTCCTTTTTGACATTTTGCGAAACTGTATAATGCATCGTCGTACGATGGAATAATCGATGTTTCGAAATAGCCGTGAGGAATATGAGTCGCGTATCCTTTGTGAAGTATATTTCATATGATAAGTATATTTTTCTTTAAAAAATGTCGCACATTAAAAAATTAAAAATATTTCTATTTTATGAAAATATAAATTATAGTATCAAACTTTTTGAATTTTTTGCATAAAATATTTATAAAATTCACGAATTGTTTTAAATAAATGTAATATGAACTCATTAAACATAAAATTATGTTATTGACAATGAGACAAACATATACGACCTTACTGTTAATCGCTTACTTTTCGCGTTTTCGCGGATGAAGGAATACCACGTGGGATTTTGTTTATCTGAAAATTTCATTTTATTCGATTGCTAATAACCGTGCGAAAACTAAATTTTTAAGGTACGAAACAATAAATTATGTTATTTAATGGCAAATTCTTCATTGATTTACAGAAACAATTGAACGCTTCATTAATATTAGTGGTCCTATAATTATTATAGGGGACTAATTAATATAGGATATACAATTATTTTAGTTGTCGTTTTGTAATAAATTTGATTTAACAAATTATAAAAAATTTATCTTAACGGTGATAAGAGCTTAGAAATTAATTATGTTGAACAAATTGTAGTTGTATTTGCTCCGCAAATTTTATTCGATAATTTAATTCTGTTTCTTTTCGATGTTTAATTTTATTTTATAATTATTTATACAAGTAGCATAATTTAATAATTTTATATATAAAATGAAGACGTATCATTTTTTGATATTTTGCATTTCTCGTCGGATGATAAATTATTCATTGTTGCATATTCAGGTCGCACAGTAAGCAAAGGTAATTTAAACGAGGTCTTAATTAGCTGTAATAATAATTAAATTATTAGAAATTAAAGAGATATCGTTCTGTCATTAACTTCAAAATTTTGACGATTCTTTAACTCTTTTCTCACCAGACGTTCTTCCAAATTCCGGGGCTCGGCTCGTCCACATTGCACATTGATCGTCCTCCTCAGCCGATCTAAAGCCGCCTTATTTTGCAATTGTTGTCGTTCGAAGTCGGCGAGACCTTCGGTCGCGTGCACCGCGTATCTTTGTCCGAGTCTAATGTTCGATCCTGGTACAAAACCTATACAATGCCCAGTAATCGGTTAAATTTTGAGGAAAACTCGTTCCGCGGCGACGCAGACTCATGATTTTGAACGCATATCGGAAGTTTATACAGATAAGCATTACAAGGAATCGATAAGCACCCTCATATCCTGGCAACATAGGGTGAACGAAGAGAGAATCGGTCCTCTTGAAACGAGTATTGACCGTATCAATATCGCTCTTTGATGGTCGCTGTACATGTGTTTGAAAACGGATAAAAAGTTATTTTTTAAATGCGCGCCATAAAGTGAATCGAGATCTTAAATTTTTTTTTTAATTTATATGTTCATTTTATATATTTTTTATCTTATATTATCTTATCTTTTATTTACTATGTTATCGCCAAGTATAGTACTGCATATCATTCACCTCGCAATCGGTAACTGCACGATCCGCTAGGATAAGTATTTTCGCATGATTAATTGTAGGATCGAGCAGCAGTTTATGCGTGGCTTTTGCGTACGTTTCACCGCAATTGAATCGGTACTGCGGACAATAACCGGAATATCTGAAAAGAATAACCGGACAATTTTCTTGAAATTCCCGAAGTACTCTACATACTGCACCGTTTCATGTTCTTAATATAATAAATTATTGGATTATTAAATAGATCGCTTATTAATTTTTAATTTAAAAATAGAACCGATTGGTTTTATAAGACTTAATTTTCTACCCTGGGATAAAATGAGGATCTGCCGTTATTAAAAGATCCATTTCAGCAGTTATGCTGTGAAATTAAAATTTCTTCAAAAAATCTGTCGAAAAAAAGCAAATTACAACTTTTTATTTCGTATAAGAAATATTTTTCTCGTCTTAACCTGTATAATTTAAATGCATGCTGCCAAACAATTGAAATTCTAGTGATTTCATTCGTTACGAGCCTTTTTGCAGCGGTTTTCGTTGAGTAAAAGAATTAATGCGGGTTGAGAGATAATCAACCGGCAAAAGGGGAGATAGGGATAACGAGGAGAGAGGAAAAAGAAAGAGAGAGTATTTGTGATAGAGTAGGGAGGATACGCGTTGCGTATACTTAAACAGGGGAAGGTGCGTGATTATAGTTTCGCTTTCCAGTTTTCACGGGACCACCGTGACGATAGGATGTTGTATTAACGAGTGCCTCTGACATAAATCTTTAATTGCTTAGCATCCGATATTTGTGTGTGTAATTGAAAATATACATATATACAAAATTTTAAAATGAAAGAAAAGTTTTGTTTATGATAAGATATAAACATAGTGCGGAAATAAACACGATTCATTCTTAGATGACAAATATCAGCAGCGGAAGAGATTTATGATTAAAAAATAACTGATACAATACGAAAAAAAAAATTAGTGATATCATGTGGAATAATTTCATGAATTCGTGAAGTGTTGCGATTGCATTTCTTTTTTATGTTTAAAATGGAAACGAGAAACATGCTGATTACGTGATTAAACAGGTTAATAAATTATTTAGAAAAGGAGAGAAATAGAGGCGAGAATTATGTGGTTCCGTCCAGAGATGAATTCCATCTTTTATGTCGAATCCACATGTAAGACTATAAAAGTGACTAAAGACGAGGTAAACGACTTATTTATGCTTAAGCTAATGACATTTTAATGAAACTGGTAGCAACTAATTATTTCTTAATTGACAGTACACACAGAAAAATATTATTTTATTATTAAGAAATATAATTACTTCCTTTTAAATAACGGTTATCTTCAAGAAAGAAAAATTATTATCAAGAAAGAATATCTTCTTGATAATAATTTTAAAATATATACTTACCATAAATTTTAGAAAAACTCATTATTAAGTATTCAAAACAAGATTGTTTATTTTTGAAAAATATAAAATTGATTGAAGAAGCGACTTTTTATATAATAAGCAGATCGAACTTGTTTTAATTTAATAATCTTGATTGAAATATATATATTAAACTTACTAGGATTCAGAATATATTTTGAATAAATTTGATGCTTATGATGATAAATTTGCGGATATATGAACTCTTGAAATACTTGAAACAAGTAATTATTAATGTAATTTGTATTTTTCTATGTGTATTAATTTAGTATAACGATGTATTAATAACTTTGTACGTATTTTGTTAATGAGCGGAAATAATAGGAAGAGAAAACAAGAGAGATAATTAGATAGAAGGAAAAATGAGTGACAAATTAAGATTTGCGGAAAAGTGGAAATTCCACCTACACTGAGGAAGCGATAATAATAGTGCTTAACAGGAAAAGTGAAACTTATGGAGGTAACACTTAACGCCTGGCCACGTTTATGAGTTCTCCGGATATTTCGACAGCGAGACGAAAGAGAGAGTGGAAAAAGTCGTAAAATTACCCGCATTGCAATTATTCAATTCTATACTTCGCTGAAATTTTAATCTATTTATTTACGTAATGCAACAGAATTGTTACAGAATTGCTTGTTAATGAAAGAATAACATTCCGTGAAGGATTAAATAATATCCCCAGCAGCAATTTATTGGCGATACTTTTGGCTGAACGTTGGGAATATACTTGACCAATATTATAATAAATTTTGCTACTAGAGTCCCCTGATTATTCTACAATATCCATATTTCAATCAATATAGTTATTACAAAAAAATGTCGTGAAATTAAATATTCCCCATGCTGACTCATTGAGCATTAATTACATCGTTTACTTTTGAAGGGAGGGTTTTGACCTGGCCAGATGTATACCAGGTGAACGAATGCAGTTGCATATGTGCAACAAAGAAATACTAATTTTCTCCGTTTTGCTTGGCGTTTGTTTCGCGTCCCCACAACCGGAAGCAACGTTATCACGCATTACTCGCTGCTAACTCGCAGTGTGGGTGTAGGACATATAGCGTCAGATATACATGATAAAAATGTATTATTATACGTTATATTGTACGCATATTATAAACAAAGATTTAATTTTAACGTTTTTAACCCGAAAGTCACGTGCGTCACTTTAAATCGAAATCTAATTTACAAAAATGTTAGATTTTCTATAAAATCGATATAAGTTCCCAGGATTAATATTTTATATTAATTAAAGTTGAAAAATGTAAACGTTAATTGACTACCTGAACGTCTCTTCTTGTCGTGTTACGTCGACGCTGGCAATAAATTAGTAGTCGGATATCAATGCGCAGATCATTAATCTCAGTGAATCAGAAGGTTAATTCATTCATCCTTCACAGACTCTCTTAATTAGAGCTCACCGTGAGTAAATCTATAAATATCAGGGCTGGAATAATTTATAGACTCTCGATATATAACTCTTTGTTTTGCTGTTGCATCGGTTTTTCATATTTAAAATATTTAAATGTTTAAATATTTTCAGAGAATTAGAAGATGATTTAAAAAACAATTAAATTAGGTTTATCTATTAAATTAGATTAATAAGTTACATTTGAATCATTGTTTTATCATCGAAAAACGCGGAACGGAAACTACGAACGGAAGCGGCTATAACGCTGCAATGCGCACAAAAACTTTGTCGACACGCGAGCGTTTCTCTGAATATCAATCATTTTCTCAGGGCTTTATAGGTAACAACTTGATTCTCTGGACAGTGTTCTTCGAATAAAAAAAAAGACATTAATTGGTGTTCACCTACTTTCCGTATACTCTGACTTTAACTCAATAGCTTTCAGGAAACTAAGGATCAGAAAAATTCACAGTTAAACCAAATTGTTAATTTAAAACTTAATTAAATTTTACTATCGATGAAAATCCAGAATACATTTTTGTAAAAATTATAAGAAACTCTATCGCCTATTTTTTTAAATAATGATAAAAATATGATTTCTCAGGGGATTATAAAGAAAATTGGGCAAGGAAATTCCTGAAGGTTCTTAATCCAAAAAGATTTCAACATAACGCAGCATGGTGCATGGCACGTGCGTAAAACATGAGTCATTCGCGTCCTGTAGCGTATATATCATAAAAAAGAAAAGGGGAAAGGAACATGCGGCTCCTATGATTTCGTCACTTTAATTCCGTTTCTTGAATATCAATGGCTCTCAACGTTTGCGTCCGATTGTATCCGAGTATTGATGCTTCGCTTTGGATATCTAAAGTCGCGCACGTCGCTTATGTTAGGACAAACAATGAAGCGATCGCGAATGTGATGCGAGTCACGCCGATCACGCGAATGCATCGAACGCGTGCGTACGAACAAAAGAATTAGGAGACGTGGATAACAAGACGCTATGTGCCACCGGAGGATGACGAAGAAACGGCGACATCGTCGTCGTCGTCGTCGTCGTCGTCGTCGTCGTCGAAGAACACGCGCGTACATAATTTACTCGCGACAACGATCATCCGCATAATTTACGGATCGCCGAGTCGACCCTTTCGTCTCTACGAACGACGAAGAAGCACAACAGTAGACTTTAAGTTTGTCCTCTGAATTGGAACATCGATTTATCCGGTGACATAATCTATCGACATAATAGCAAATAATCTAAGCAAGTAATTGGATTAATAAAAGAATCACGGCGATCATTCAATACATGAAAAAAATTTATTAAATCTTAATATATTTCCAGTAAATAAACATTCTCTCAAAATAAAAAATGAGTTAAATCAAATTAATGATTTTTATATCAAATAAATATATGTTTACATTTAGTAAATGTTTACTTAGAATTATCCGAACAAATATTTTTTTTAATTTGGTATTTTTTCAATGTATACATATAATAAAAATTGATTTTATTAACATAAAACTTATAATAGATATATCTAAATATTATAGATATGAATATATTTAATTTAACTTTGTTTTATGTACAGCATGAGCTGTGTATGAGGATTTCTGAAGTACTTATTTTTTATTTGAACTTCTCGATCAGAACTTGAAAATCGATGTGTCTAACGGAAATTTAACGCGATTTGTATTCGCAAGTTTTTAACATTTTCATAAATTAATCTCAATAAGAAACTGTCGTGGAATAAAACAGCGAGTGTCTCACGATTGATGCCACGGAAATCAATCTGTTTCCAAGGTGGAATTCTTTCTGGTGACTTTCTCACACTCGCCAGTTCCAATGTGACCGCATTCCGCGGGGAATCCGCCTATCAGACGCAATACTTCGACGGTATCCACTGAAACGCGAAAACGACGAGAGATTTCGCGAGCGATGCAGCGATCGTGTGATTCGATTTTTTTCAGGCCGCCGGGATCTTAAATTCCTCGAGGTTGACGCGTGGTTTCTCCACAGGAACAATGATGATTAAGGGAGATTAGACTAGAGGAATCCACATCGGGATGTGGTTAACGGTTACCAGAGGCCCTTGCACTCCTCAGCTCGACGCGTCATAAAGAATGAGCGATATTAACGTTTATATATACATACAGGACGCGCGGCCGCTTCCTTCTGCATCGTGACTCACGCGCGCGTCTGCTGATCTCCTCTGGCAGACTTTATAGTGCTGGAAGCACCGTAATCCATAAACTCGCACCAGTAGAATCGGTGAACACGACGGCTCACGTCGTTAAAGCCGCGTGGGCTCGTAAGGCGCTGAAAACGGTCCGTGCCTCGGGAACGCGAATGAAATATAGGCTTAAATTTTTTTTTAGATCCTTCTAAACTACATAACAAAGTGTGCCTTTTGAAATTAACAAAAGGATAATAAGAGATGCAAAGAAATTGAAAGAAAGAGCATAAGTTTTTTAATTAATCTCCAATATTATGTATTTTGGCAAAATTTTTTTTAGATTTCTTGTCAAAACTGCCGAATATTAGAAGTTTAATAATAAAAACTATCGTTATATGTATCTAACTGTTTTGTAGGATATACTAATTTCAAAGATCAAGGAAATCTTAGATTCAAGAATTTTAGTATCAAGCTGTAGTTCGATTCATGTTCACAACGCTGATGAGCATCGTTCGTCTTTGTTTAACATTTGACAAACAACAAAAATGAAATGATTTTTAAGCGTTGTGAGCGTGAATTGGACCGCGGCCTTAATAGTAGAGCTAAATATGTACATATTCTTTCATTCTTATTCCGCTTGGTTACATTATTACTATTGAATTTACCGACGATTTCTTCGAAGATCGTTTCAAAGAGGCCAAGAAAAAAAGTTGGATTAGGTCGCCGAGGCTGTCAAAGTAATTCCAGAGGCAAAGAAAGGTCAGATAGGGTTGCTTGGTAGAGAGGAAGAGAAAGGACACGTGGAAGAAGGGGGACAAAGGCCAGAGGAGGGATACTCGCGACAGCCACCAGCTCAGTGTAGTTCTACTCTTCGTCAGGTGTGTCTCGTGGATCACCATAGAGATAATAAATCTGTCGAATAAAAGTGTTCGGAAATCTTCACGCGGTCGTGTTTATCATTATAGAAAATAAAAAAAAAATCCTTGAATTTAATCTGGAATAAATGCAGATCGGCGTTTTTTGTTCGGGAATGTAGGTAATTGATATCGACACGTGATTATATACAATCGTGATGGTATGATCGTGTCGACGATCCTTTCGAGCGTGACGGGTTTCCATCGGCGACATTCGCATGACGGACGACATGTCGATCTGAAGGTGAGTCGGAGTCGAAGAATCTTCAACCCTCCTCGACCACATGTCTTCCGTTTACCTAGACTTGAAAATGCTCTATCGAAAAAGGAAGAAACTAACGATATTATCGATGATTAAGTGTGTTGAATGTCTGTCGCGAATACCTTTTTGCAAAGTAGGTGAACTGTCCTGGAATCAATTGACAGATTTGGCACACAAAAATGAGCGACTCAGGTTGCACACGAATCAAGTGAAAAAATTATTTCTTCCATTTTTATTAGATCTCAGATTTTTCATTTATTGATTATTTTATCTTTTTTCAAAAATTAATTATTATAAATATCACTTTAAAAAAATATTATTAATATAACAAACATTTAAAAAAATAAAAACAGTGATAATTAACCTCAACTACAACAATGGGTCGTTTGAACTTGAAACGAAAATTTTTGTTAAACAATCTGATTGATACTATGAAGTTATAAATTGTAGATAAAAAGAACTTTAAATCTTCCTCTATCATTCATCGTAAGGAGGTTCGCTTATATACATTTTGTACTTCAAACAGAATGCTTAGATGTAGTTTTAATTTATAGATGTGTAGTTGAGAGTTAATTTCTTGAAGAAGATTTTTAGTATTGAAGAAACGTTTTTCGTATGGAAAAGCAAATCCCGTCACAGAAGTGACTAATCTCGAAGTTCAAGAAGTCATTGATGCGCGTTCGAAACCGGTCAACGACAGGTAGTCGAGACGTACTCGAGACGCTTCTAAGAACGGCTTCTGAGAGCTCTTTAATTTAACTCGTCGTTTTTTTTTTCCGCTTGTCGATCGATAAAGACGTGCCGAACGAATACATTAATAGCTAATGATTATGGATAATGTCCGACCGATTAATTTTGCTCGTCTGAGCATCTGAAGTAGTCCGGATGTTTCGCTTTTGTTTTAATAGTAGTATCATCGACCGGATAATTGCGTTCGTTTAGCGTTAATTCCGCTCATGATTAATTCCATTGGCGTAATGCCCGTGTCACACTACGCATTGGAGATTGAGGATTGTGAATTAAGGATTAGAATTCGACCAATTAGATAGCTTTAATTTTAATCCGTTTCAGGGTTGGTAAAAATTAATATTTTTTTTTTAAGAATAAAACATATTGCGTTTCTTCTTAAATATGTTTTTAATGCTTCAAATATGCTTTAAACAGTACTATAAAATAACATATTAAAACATATTAAAAACATCAACTAAGCATGTTTTAAACTGTTTAAAACATGTTTAAAACTCTGGTTTAAAACACCACCCTGGTGAAAATTTTTCTGATAATTTTTTTACGAATTGGAACATTTTTCAGAAATACTCAGAAATATTCGAAAAGTTTACATCTTCTCTCAGAATTTTTCATATAAGTGAATTCTGAAATATTCTGAAATTTCTCATCCCATAATTTTTAAAAAATATTTTTTAATTTTTTAGATTTTATAACATTTTCATCAGAAATTATACTTACAAAACTTTTAGAAATCTTACGATATTTCATAAGTAATATATAATATATGAAAAATTCTGTGAAAAGATATATATTTTCTGAGAAGAGTTCCAATTCGTATAAAAAATGTGAGAAAATTATAAAATTATATAGAAATTCTGAAAAATTATGTGAAAAATTCTGAGAAAAATTTTCACCAGGGTAACCCTGGTTTCGTTCTAATGGCTGAATTCTATTCCTTAATTCGCAATCCTCTCCAATGCGTAGTGTGACACGGGCATAAGGAGCAGTCTCGTAATTGGTACGTCGCGCTTTTATTGCAACGAAAGCAAGCCGTCTCGCGGAATAATTGCGAGGGGGTTTTCAACGTTAGTCGTGTTATTTTTTCTTCAATGAGCATATAAAACGCGCTTTATTATAATATTATATAAAGCGCCCACGTTTCTCAAGACGCACAATCGATGCGAGCCTTCTATGCCTTCTATCTATGCAGCGTGCCAAAGGCGACCTTAACGTTTAATTAAAAATAGCTGGTGGACCGAGAGGCGTCGATATAAAGACGACGTTAAATAAGGGTAGCACGGCATTTAAAACCCACGGAATAACTATCACGGATCGAGAACCGCGTTCGCGATCTAATGAACAGGTAATAGCTTTCGCGTAACTAATGAAGCTACGTTAAGTCGATCGCGTTTTTTTTTCTTTCTCTCTCTTTTACCTATCTATCTATCTATCCTATGTCGCGCGTCTCGTTTCTAATTGATTCCCCAACATTCATTCGCGTTGTAATTGCGCGATTCGTTACGGCCGTTACGCAATCTCGTTTCATCCCAGCGTACGTTCAGTGTATGGTGTACGTATGTATGTATGTATGTACGAATTTGATGAATCGAAATTACATCGCGATCATGTAATCACTCAGCAGTCGGTATCCGCACTTAAAAAAGAAGTGTTTAATTTTAAGATACTAAAATATTTCATTTTTGTGTCCATTTTTTAAATATTTAAAGATGTTTTAATTTTAAACATCTTCAAGTTTAAAAAATAGAGACAAGAATAAAATATTTTAATATCTTAAAATTAAACACTTCTTTTTTGAGTGCTGTCAATTTGCTTGCCCAGATGTCATGCGTCCATTTTCCAAGGATTGTAGAGAGACTAAATGTTAATATAATGCGATATTTATGTTCAGGAAAAGGGAAGGGTATACGGAAGAGAGGAATCTGCTCCGATATTTCTGATATTGGAAAAAGAGAAAATTAAGCTTAATTTATAACATGCATACGGGGTATAATTATATGTATTTAGTATGATCTTTTCTTTAATGTAATTTTATGTTAATGTGCCTATAATATAATTTCTATCGATAATATGTTAATATGATTTTTCATAATATAATTTTCATAAAATTTCAAAGTCCTCAAGCTAAACTTTCACGACTTTTAATTCTTTCTTCCCAATGGAAGTATTATGCGTCCTCGATTCATGTATGAATGAGCGTAAATCGATTCTCATGTCGTCGACTTCGTCAACATGTAATAGAAAACAGAGTAAAGACACGCTCGCGGCCTAACCGTTAGTCATTGTTATGCGACATGACGTAGAGTACTGGTGTGCGCTCGTTTTAGCCTCGTTAGGAACAATTAAAAGCGGCTCAAGACTTAATTGGCGCGACTGCCAAAGGCGCGTCCGTTTAATCGACGTTTATTAAAAAAAATACTCGCCCGTGCGGCTTAACGAATGAGCGTTTCATTCTCATGGGAGACGTACCGTGAAAATGCACACCGAAGAGACCCAAAGAGAAATAATATTCTGAGCTGCGTGCAGCGAAAATGAGAAATAAAGGACGCATGAATTTGCATATCGCCACGATAAAATTACAGATATCGCGACAGGACTCTACGAAAACAAATGGCACAAGTACGTTCGGTACAGGCTTGAACTCCATTTATAAGGAGTTCAGAGTGCAAGTGAAATAAGTCCATTAGGTTCGCTTCGAATGCGGCTCTCTCTGTATCCAAAGCCGAGCTTATAAATTACGGGCTTGCCGGAGCTGTGAATCTTTCGTTTATATCGCGCATGCTTTTCTCGAAGGCTAACGACCTCGCCTTTTTCTTCTTTTTATTTTTTAACGTATTCTTAAAGTGACAGACTTTTGTATGCAGTGTCCTTTCTATGCAGTGTCCCACAATGAAGATTCTTTAAGCTCGAACTTTCTCGTCGAGACGTCGTTTCCACCGTTCTCAGCGTTTTCGAAAAATCCCACGACGCTTATCCCACGAGGCGTTAACGGGCCTTTACCGTTTCTTTACGCCGCGCCGGGTTTTTCGGTAATGAGGACATGTTATGCAAATCGACAAGATATTGTAACTGTCGCGTAAACGGTACGCAAACACACGTTGTCCTTCACTCTCGGCTCACATTGCTTCGCGGAGAAACGAGTTCTATCGCGTATACGCCGCCATATAATTCCTCTGTTAATTTACTATTTCCTTTGTGGCTCGCGGAATACGTTAAGAAGCTATGCGCTACTTTATTATCTTATATTTGTCGAATGAATATTCTAGTAAAATCAGAGCATCTCTCTTTCTATCTCTCTCCCTCTTTCTCGGGAAAATTTGCAACACCTATCGGGAGCGATAAAGAAGCAACTAAATTGGAAAGTCCTATCTTATCTCGAGATCGAGACCGACTCTAATCTTTATGCCCTCCCCCCCTGACTTCTTCCCCGGATAATCCCCGAAGTATTTATAGTATTCTCGCGTTCATTTCACGGCTGGTTATTAACCGGATAAAATAGCCGGTACGATGGTACCGATTAACGAGTCACGTTTCCCCGGAGAACATGCCCCCATCTTCGGGAGAACTCTCGATAAATCAGGACCTCTCGGCTTCGTTCTGCGCGTTCTGCCGTGAGAATAACTTATCTCGCTCACAATGCCCTGCCCGCGTAATTCCTGAATATATCCTTTCGAACACGAAGCAACAAATTAAAGTTCCTCGACAGAAATACGCTGTCCTAGGCTCCAATCGGTCGCAGATGATCTGTGATAAATTATTCGTTATTATCCTATTCATTATTATCCTAGTGCTTTAAAGCAGTGCTATTGTGATTCACATTTAATATAATAAAATGTCTTTTTATAATTAAATTATAAAAAATATATACGTTCAGATTCGAAAAAAATTATATATATGCACGGAAAAAAATATTAAATTTTAATAAACATTTGCTTATCATTCTTTTTATTGTGTAAATGTTTACTTAGTATTATTCAAAGAAATATGTATTAATATTTAATAAATTTTTTTTAGTATATATGTATATTTTTTAAAGACTTATTTAAATTTTGACATATGCAGAGATTTCTCCGCGGAAGCAATCTCTTGATATGAGCGTGTTTATTAATAAATATAGATATTATAAACAGCATCTGATGCCAAAAATTTCTGAACACCACGATAGCGCACTAGTATTAATTAATTACGATTCCTAATCCTCTTTGATGATGAGGCTTCTCCAGTTTGTTCGGAATGCATCCATATATATAATATGTACTGATTGTTAGATTGCTCCCATTCTCTTCTGCCAGATAATAAGGATTGCCTCGTAGATCAATACCTCCGTACAATAGGTACAAGTATCTAGATAATACAGGGTGAGTCACTTAAGACCGGCCACCCGAATAACACCCACAATTTTAAAGATAGGAAGAAATGCTTAAAATAAAAATTGTTTGGTATCGAGAAGGGCACCATATGAGAGAGAGAGAGAGAGAGAGAGAGAGAGACAGAGGATTTCCACCAATTGATTCATCTCATTATTCTGTTCATAAAAGTATTAAAAAAAGTTAATAGTTTACGTTACGATTACCAAAAAGTTAATAGTTTACGAGTTATTTAACATTTTATGTCAATATGTGCCAGAATAAAATATAAAATATCTCGTATTGGTTTTTTGACATCTCTACCTTAATATCTTTTTATGTAGAATAATTAGAGGAATCATATTGTGTAAAAAAATTCATATAATTCCATTTAAAAAAACGAAGTTAGTCTTAAAATCTCCGAAGCGCCTCCACCTGGGAAAAAATGTTCATCATATGGTGCCCTCTTAATACCAAATAATTTTTATTTCAAGCATTTCTTTCTATCTTCAAAACTGTGGGTATTATTTGGATGGCCGGTCTTAAGCAACTCACCCTGTATATCAAAGGTTCACCTCACCGAGTCCTAACGCAGCGATATCTTCCATTTCTTCCTCTTCTTCGCTCGAGAAGGTATTTCGCGATTACGTGCGAACGTGCACTTTGTTTCTTTATCTTTATGGAGCAACAGATACATCCGACTTGTAGTTAGGGAAAAAGATCAAGCTATTTTTAAAATAATAAAGAGTTTAAAATTTTTGGAGCATCTGTGTGATTACGTTGACGTAAAAATCGAGATCCTTATCTCTTAACAAATAGTCTCGAAGGAATGATAATTAAGTGCAAATTTGCCACCATTATTTACAAATTCCTCAGAAATTCCCCAACCTGTTGTAGTGACGCAAAATTGGCTCAATTGGAGAATTCAGATTATTCTCTTAATAAATCGAGGGGGAGGGAGAGACGAATGCCACACGAATTCCGATCGAGATTCCACTTTCTGCGAGGAATATCTTTCGTATCTCGCTACTTTGTTGTTCCTGTGGGTATGAAAACGAGCATGAGCGTTTTGCGCTCATAAATAAGGCATAACTGAGAGCGCGAGCTCAGCGAACGTGGGCGAAGAATCTTTATGCGCGCGTATGTAGGTACTCGTATGCGCGATTTGTTGTTGCGAGAGGGTGGAAAAGCAAGCGAGGGAGCCGCAAGGAATTATCTATCTGGCGTGTATTCTTGCTTTGAGATGCGTGGGCGTGCGTAGGTATCAGCCCTGAAGAGAGATCATCAGGAAAGCACGAAGATAAAGAACGATATCCCCACAGAGGGTTTCCGATAACTGCCACACTTTATTAACTTTACTATATTTATTGTTTATAAAAACATTGTTTATACGTTCATATCGCCATTTACCGCGATTATCATAAGTTTCAGTTTGATTCTTTTTATTATTTCGTAGCTCTTACTCAACTAATTATTTCGATTTACATTTGATATGTAATTTAATTATCTTTGATAGTTTATGATTTTGTAGGATTTATTTTACAAACTTTGCTTATATTTGCTTTTAACTTATTTGTTTACCGTATCGGCTATCAATTGCGACAAATATCGTATGTATGTACAAGTCAATAAGGTCTAAGTCAGCTGATATTACTTAAGTCAACACGTTTGCGTATCGATGTGTTCATACGAAGTAAACAACGGTTCAATTTGCAATATTACTGGGGCAATTTTAATTCCTACGCTACAGAATATTATCAGATTACTAAATTGATAAACAATATCAATAATACATTAAACGACTCTACAAGTATATGTACACTATTAAATTTATAATGTTAAATTATTATACCCAATTTGAATTATTTTTATAGGTCTCCACTGCTCCTATTCAATATGTCATTAATTTAACTGAAGCAATGAAGTTAAACAATTTAACTCAAGAAAATATAATATATTTAATTTGATTAAAATTTAGTTCTTATTATTTACTAAATGCGTTAATATAGATACTTTTTTTAATATAGATAGTTGTTTACTTTAAAACTAACTACAGAAATGGATTTATTTACATTTTAATACACATGAAAGTTAAAAATAATGAAATATTATTTAACTTGGGAATTCCTTTAATAAGTAGCAGTGATTGCGTCGATTTTCTTACTTTTGCAATTTTATTTGTAATATGCGAATGAGCTTTGTCGTTCGTTTCCGATTAGCCAACGTCCACAATATAATAGCGGATTTTCCTGACGGTGAGAAATTCTCTGTGCAGCCCTCTCTATGTCGCGATTGTTTAACGATATTTTCAATCCGCACGCACACGTGAGGGGTGGGATGGCCGTGGGGAGTTACAATTGTTGGTACATTGTTACACGCGTAACAGGGCAGCATGCGCGCAGTAGGTTTTTTGCAAAATGCACAGCTCGCGGGAAAGCTCGAAAATTCCTACGTCCCTGATGACATTAATTTATCGCCGCGCGCTATTTGCGCAACGCTTTAATGTAACAACGGCGGCGGTAATGACTTTATAATAGCAACGAAATCGTTCGCGCGCGCCGTGTATCGAGTTCAGGGCCGTTTCAGGATCTTACCGCGTATTTTTCATCACATTGCGCCGCGCAAAATGCCTCTCATAAAAGCCGAGATTTCATTCCGCGCGTAGTCGTTCGTTTTATCACCCGCGAGCAAGTAGAAAAGATCCAAGTTATTTACCAAGGCACAGAGTTAAGACGTTATTAATAAAAGTGCCATCGCGTCAAGTTATAACGTCATTACAGTTTCTTTATATATTTTTAACTACCAATGCCTGAATGATAAATTTGTCCTTTGGTCAACAAAGATTAACTTTAATTACTATTTGTAATATTTATATCTTTTATTTTAAAGAAAATATTATTAAAATATATTATTTATATACAGGATGTACCTAAAATAATACTAATCATACAATGCTATTCCTAATAAAAAAATTGAGTCGAAAAGTCCTTTAGTATTTTGCAATTTTCTCAATAGTTAACAAGATATTAATTACAATATCGCTGAATATTGGTTTTCAATAATTTTTTACTCAAATACTATCAACTTTACAGAAAAACTGCTAGAGACAAAAATTGTTTATTTTCTTCTCATAAAGTTATGAGAATTTTTTCAGAATTTTTTAATACTGTATTTTCTCATGTTGGTAAAAATAAGAAAATGCAATACTAAAAAATTGATAAAAAATTCTTAGAGTTTTAGTAGAAGAAAATTAATGATTTTTGTCTGTTGCAGCTTTTCTGTAAAGTTGATAGTATTTGAGTAAAAAATTATTGAAAATCAATATTCAGCGATTTTTAGTAATTAATATCTCGTTAACTATTGCGAAAATTGCAAAATGGTAGAGGACTTTTCGACTCAGTTTTTTATTAGGAATAGCACTGTATGATTAGTGTACATTATTTCAGATACATCCATATATAGACTATATAAACTTCTGAGGAAAGGTGTTTTTTGTAAAGATTTAATTTTGTAGCAATTTAAATATCTGATTTCAATTTAAATATTTCATAATTGAATTTAATTATGACTTATAAGTGATTTATTTTTATTCATAAAGATGATTTTGTAAAAACTGAAACATTTAGGAGAAATATATTATTGTTTATTTTTTTTTTAAAGAAAAACACTAACATCGTGTCTAGCTAATTCCCTTTGTACATTTATGTTAAAATTTAAATATCTCAATACTTCGTCAGTCACAACGTGCTAAATATTTTATACAAATGCTAGAATATAAATTATCAACATTCTAATAATATCACAACATTGTTTCACTGTCAAATCTCAATTTTATCTCTTGGCAAACTCTCGTTATTCACTTACACGACGTACTATAAAGAAAAATAGAATTTTGACTTGTCTGGGGAATTGACAGGTATGATAATCCAGAGACAAAAACGAGAATTAAAGAGAGCCACGGTGAGGAGCGTGTTCGTATCGATCACGGCGTAACGCGAGGTAACCGGCGTTGCGTTGCAGTTTTCTCGGTACGGCGCGAGAAGCCGCCGTGGGCGACACGTACAGTACAGCGTACGCTGAGCGCGGTGTGTGCACCCGCGCGTGTCCGACACGCACGCGTGTGCGTAGACCGCGGCACGCGGACGGCGCGGCGCGATCGCGACTCTCGTCGACGGGATGGGACGAGATGAGATTGCTTCTGATGCTTATGCTCGCCTGATAGAGTCGCGATCAAGACGTTTGCGCAAATCGCGTAACGCGGACGCGCATACGCGCTCTCCACGCACGCCGCCAACGCGACGTCGCGATGTGTCATTTGCCTCCTCGCGCAGCCCGATAAAGATAATGAGCGCAGTCGTGTTGAGCCGAGGCGCGAAAACAACATTTTCGATGCTTCGCCTCTGCGACGTTCACGCCGAGCGTGGAATAGCGAAAATCGATTAATCTTTATTAATAAAGTATCTTTTAAAATCGTAACGTGAATACACAATAAACAGGAAATAAAGGCCCTACCCTATAAAACGATCAAAGCGGATGTTTTTTTAGTGCTTGAATAATTTAGTGTGAATTTATATATTTATATCCAATCCTGCAAACTGCGCGCCGAATTTAATTTTCAGTTTTGAAACGCAATTCTAACAGAACTAGAGCAATAATATTACAAATTAAATTAATAAGCAATTTAATAATATTGATGCTTATAGGTATCTTAGAAAGATCTTAATAATCTGATGCTGATGAACATTTTAAAATCTATGCAGGATGCAAGCGTATAATTTCAATGCTTCAAATTGAATCCAATTAAAATCATATCTATGTTGGAATCTTAATATGAGACTTCGATAATAAATCGTTTGCCTCATTAGGTGTATTAAAATTTAACATACATACAAATAAGTTTCACAAATATACAAACATAAGTGACTCGCGATAGCGGGATTTTTAGATACAGATTTATACGGTCCAATAAATTTGCGGGAATATTCGTTTGTGTCAAAGGCGATAGAAATAACCGTAAAATCGATAAGAGATGGACGTTTTACTGCGACAATCAATTTCAGATTTGATAGCTCACAAAACGCGTGGCAACTAATGGAGAGAAATCAAATGATTACGCATCGTGAATGATTTGTGATCGCGAATGTGTTGACGAGCAACTTGGAATTTACTACACCAGATTTATACTGGATACTTCTGATTATCTGGACCGCGAAGCTTTTCCGTCGGAGATGCGTTCTGATTCTCACGTTTGCCTCGGATTCCTGAATATATAAAAGATCACCTGACGACGTTAAGGAACGTCACGATGGTTTATGCGTATCATTCGTGCGTGACGCATCTTTTCCCGGATGAGTAACTCCTGAATCGTAGAAAAGGAAATTATCCTAACGGGTTCGAAATTTGTCTCTCCGACAAAAATATTGTTTCTTACATATTCGGTTTATGATGACGTAAAAGGAAAAAGAGAAATTTTCCTAAACGGAATTGTCTAATGTTACTTCAACGTGAGAACTCTTTATTTTCATCTATTTTTAATATAAATTATCAAAAGTAAATGTATCTGTTAGTGAATATGACCTAATTATTGGATAAAAATTTTAAATATTAAGCTTTTAATTATATATACGACTCTAAATAAATGTTTATAAAAATTGAATAAGACGAATTTATTTAGAGTCGTATGTATCATTAAAAGTTTAATATGTAAAATTGTAACACGTCGTCCAATAATTGGGTCATGTCCACTATCTAGTACATTTACCTTAATATTAATAGAAAAAAATGCTTATCATTAATTATTAGATACTTAAAAATCTTAAAATTATTATAATTTTCCGCGGTGGCGAAGGGAATAATTTAATCGGGTGAAAGCATATGTTTATACTCCATTAAATTTATATGCATTCTACTTATACACCGTCTGGACAATTTTCTTTAAGATTTGTATTTACAGTCATTATGTGTTTCAAAAAGCGTATCAGATAAAGTTTCTTGAAACGAGGACAGTTCAATAATCATTTTGATTAGTGATAAACTGAGAGTGCACTCTCAGTTTATCACTAATTAATATGATTATTGAACTGTCCTTGTTTCAAGAATCTTCATATTTCATCTGATACGCTTATAGGTATCGTTTTATTGTGAGATACAAAAGTTTATTTTGAATATCTCGCACGATACTTTTTGATGTGACATTCATGTAACTATAATAAACATATCCTAGTTTCTCGGTCGAATGTATAATAACGATTGCAAGTAACGTAACGAATATCACAAATTGATCAAGATTTATTTGTTGAATAAACTATATCATATCTTGAGTGTTTCAGTTTGTGAGTTCTTCGACAGAAAGAAGCAATCGTAAATACAGGTTTGAAAATGTTTCTACGATCGATAAGCGCAGTCGAGAGAGTCTCTGACTCAATGTTGGTTAGTGTGCTAATCATTCGTGCGTACCGTTAGCTCCTCGTTTTAGCTTATCAAGATTTATGTGCCTCACGCCATTACGTCGCGATGCGTCGGGCCGAAACGCATTTAATTCTTCGCTCGATCCTCTCGCTCGGCGACCAAGATATACGGTAATCATGAGCGCGACCGCGCTGACGAAATCAAAAGTAAATTGAGCCGGAAAGTACATATGTTAATTGCCCATAATTAGCAAAAGTATTGTCGTGTGTGCACAACGAAAACTTTCGAGCTTTTAAGAAATATGTAGTTAATTTAATTTGATCAACGAGATCAATTTTCTTGGTTTAATTTAATTAACGAAATTGGATGGTGTCTTGAAACTTAAAATAACAGATTGGTTTTCCAGCCACTGGAAAATGTGCCGGCTAATTAACCCTAAGTCATGCTTGCATGTAATGCAATTACGAGTGTAATTAGATGATGCCGAGAGTGAATCTGTTTTCTTATTCGTGGTGTGTTAAACGCAATATATCTTCATTTAGTTGATTTTATTCTACAGAGAAGGAAGGAGTTTCTTTAGGAAGCGACATTTTTTTTCAATAATAGAGCAAAAGAAATATTCTTACAGAAATCTACTGGGCGGTTTATTATTGAAAGATATTAATTATTTATTTATTTAAAATACTAAAAGTACTAAACAACAGTCCTTTCAGTACTCAAAATAAGTAATTACTGTCAGTATTAACTAGTATTATACCTCTGTAAGGATAACATGCAATGATACATAGTGAACTTACATATATACTTTTTTTATTCATATCCTTGAAATTTGCAACAAGAGAAAAAAGAAAATCATGAGATTAACTGTGAATGTGACTACTTGATATAAAAAGAGTTCCGCATTTGTTATATTAAAAAATCAAAATTGAAAAGGTAGCAGTCAGAATCCTGTTTAAAAATAATCGTACAGTACAAAATTCTGCAAGAAATGTCGCTGAAATTGCGATAAATTAATAGCATGATACTTTTTTTCCAAATGCCATAGTGTCTTGTATATTTAAAGTCTATTAAAATTGGTAATATATATAGTTGAAATTTTTTTTAAATTACATATATTGTTACAATTCGAGCAAAACTAACGGAATATTTGTTATGAATAGTCGTTGCTCTTGTGCGATATTTCTATTACGTGACGTAACGGTAAGCCCGGACATACAATAGGTGTAATAAGCCTTAAGCCATAAAAAATGACGAATCATAGTTGATTATTCTTTTCACATTCGACTCTGATCAATTTCTTACGGCTTAAGGCTTATTGCATCTATTGTAGACCCCGGCTAAGGTACATCCTAAGGCGAGTAACGTCACAATAAAATGCTGATAGAATTTTAAATTTCAGGAAGCATTATAACTGTATTCTATAATTTTAAAAAATTATCAAAGAAAATAAAATCCGTTAAAGAAATTGAGATTCGAAAAAATTAAATTTATATAATTTTAACGTTAGGCCATCGCGCCTAAATTGTTGTCTTTATAGAATGATATATTCATTTCTTCTTTAATTGGTTTAATTTTATCGCGAAGTTCGCTTTTTTCATATTTTATTTCATATATTTTTTATTCATTCCTTTTTATTCTTTTTTTTGTGATTTCGACTTTACTTTTATGATTATAAATTTATTTTTAGAGGGCTTGCCCTAAGAAGACTCACTCCCCCCTAAATAATGCACTACCTATCTATTTATCTATCTACCTATAAACTTTTATATCTATCCAAAAAAGTATACTTGTAGAAATTATAGTGTTATATCTTATCGTTTGCCACAATTACGACATTCAATATTTGGGTCAAGGAACAAATTCTTTTTTTTACTGATGAACGATTTATGTACAGCTAAGTATGCATGTAATACAGTGATAGAGAATTGATGTATCAGATAAGAAACCTGATATCTACGACCGCGAAACACGATTCGGTTACACGTGCTTTTCTCTGTCAATTCCACCGGGTAGTTCAAGTGCATTCAAGTGGCAATCTCCCGCTTCTTGGCCGTGCAACATGTAAGCCGCGTGTACCTATCTTGTGACCGCGCCGCGCGCATCAGCAGCGCGGGACGACCGCGGATCGGCGCATACGTGCCACGTGCGTACATTCTGCTCTCCGGATAGACGCGTGGCATCGCAGTCTGTACCGGACGTGGTCGTGCTTACGTGACTTTGGCGTGTCTCTCACCTCGACGACGACGCGGTTGCGTTATACGCGCGCGTGTCCTACGCTGATTAAAACGGCCCGCGTCTTTCGGGAGGAACATATTTTTAATCGCTATGTGTCTTGCGTCGAAAGAAAAATCTGAATTACATTCAGAGAAAAAGGTACGGTAGCAACTATAAAATTGAAACGCCTTTTCATACTGACGCTCGACTTTCATTTTCAGCGTAGGTATTTCAAAATAGATTGTATAATCAAGATTGATAATAGTACAAATTCGTGAAAAGGATGAAGCGTTATGGATGTTATGGCATTCAGTTTTGAACCAAGTTGGAAAAATTCAACTTCCAAATTGAAACTAAGCGACCACGATGATGCTACTTTTCAACGTCTCTTGAAATGACACTATAAAGATGACAATTTAAATTATTATTAATTATTGTTGTCGCTTTTTAAAATATAGATATAAAAAAAGAAATCTCTTTAGTTAGATCTTACGATTAATTTACACAAAAAATTTTTAAAACACTTGTATTATCACCTTTATAATGGTCACTACGTTTTTCTCTAAATGTAGATACGTTAGAAATTAAAAAAAAAATACTCGTGTAAATTGTAGGATCAAACTGAAAAGAAATCTATTTTATAATATCCATATTTTAAGAAGTGATAACAATTATTATGCATGACTAAGGATGTTGGATAGTAAAAGAATTAATTCTACGCGAATTCCTTTCTACTTCACTCTCTTGTCTCTTGGAGCGTCATAAAAGCGCGATTTTGCGTGACAATATAATTAAAATAGCCAATCATCGATCGTCGAAAGAAGATTAGTTAATTATTCGGTTCAGCTGGTCGGCGCAATTGCAGAAAATTATACGGCATACTTTGGCGTCAAAAGATATATAAAACAAAGAAGTAAAGAATTAATCGGGCGTCGAGAAAAGGATACAAAGTAGGCGTAATAAGCGGAGTGGAAAAGCGCGTGAAAGCGAATTTGCACGGTTCAAGCTTGACGACCACGTCACGTGGACGTGTTGGACGAACGAGTTTTTTTTGTTTAAGCGTCTGTACAGAAGCTGTGGAAGAACAAAAACCGAGAAATGAAAGCAATAAATCTGCAACAAGAATAAATGTTAGCCGGGCTAATGGATGAGTAAGTTTTCGTTCAGGAGTAAACTGCCCGACGTAGTCTCTGAAAAATCACGAAAGCGGAATTATGAGACTCTCCTCCCGTTTGAGAACTACAATTACCCACAATACCAATCTGTATGTAATAACATAATTATAAGCCATTCCGCATAACGTTCGTACGGGGTGTCCTACCGCGCCGCCGCGCAGCCGGATCAAATTTTAATGGCAGATCCCTCGACGGACAAGATTGCGGTCAATCTTTTTCCCGGCTTGGAAATTTCATCGAGTCGTTTTTGCCGGAGCGTTATCCGATTCGCTTTTCTTTCGCCACGGATGATTCGCCTATTGAGAATCAGGATAGGAAGCGTGCAAATCCGCCATAATAGACCCGCGATGCGCTCGCGAACCTGACCGTCTCGAATCGGATGGATATCAATTAAGTAATTTGTCGGGGCCTGCGCGAGTCCGGCTGCGTACCGATGATCGATGGGATCTGAAGCGGCTCAAGGTCGCACGAAAGTTCAAGGCCGATCATTTTCTCGTACGAGAAAAACGAGCTGGTGTGTACGCCCGACGCGACGTGTGCGTGCTAAGCGAGAATTACCTATAAGAACTGGGCCGAACAAGCGTCCGTCTCGGGGGGTCGCAATCGGTAAAATCAGTGTTGTTTAATCGATGGGGATGTATGTAATTTTCGGAAATTTTTCTTCACGCCGTAATTACCCGAGAAATAACAACGTTTCGCGCTCTTCGGTTCGCGTGATTTTTCGCCGCGTAATTGCGCATTGAGTGAAATTTCTCCTGACGTTGACGCCAACTCTTTGCGTTTTGCTGCCAAGAGAGAATAATGGCTGCTACTTTTTCAATTCTGGTTTTTTGGTATAATAATTGCGGAACCCTTTTTTATTTTTATAAGGAACTGTAGAACTATGAAAAAAATGCTGCTGGAATTGTCATATTATTTTGTTTATATTAATAGAATGTCGTGCTAACTTCACTGATTCACATGGACTGTGAAGTTAGCACGCCGTTCTATTAACATAAACAAAAAATAATGACAGTTCCAGTAGCACTTTTCACAGTTTTACAGTTCGTTATTCCAATATAAGATTATACTTTTGACAAATATATCAGATTTTTTAGATTTTTATATCCAGATCAATAAAAAAATTGCTCTGCTTTTCAAAGATTCCCATTGTTCATCAAGCTTTGACAGCTTTAGTTTTTACGATCATAGAAGTCAGATTGTATTTACTTATTTTTTACAGATTTAAATTTATCTATCAGAATTTGTATAGTCAAAATATCGATGGTGTCTTTAAAGACTCCATGTTGTCGGCGCACTGAAGGGTGAAGAAATAATTGAGGATTCTCCAATTGGCTGCGGAATTTATCGATTAAATTAAGGTCTATTGTTATAAGTCTCCAAGTATATATCGCACACACAAAGCCTTATTCATGTCGAATCATATTGTACGTTTTCAGCAGATCATGCATTGCCTGTCCCGCGTTGTCTCGCACTCTATCGCGTCCCGATGAATCTCGCATCTCTATCGCCACTTTAACGTCTCGGTCCTTCCGTCAGCATCCCCGAGTCGCGAAGATGCACGATTGATTGTGATACGCGCGATCATCCTCCCCCGCGAATGCCGCGCGCTTTTACGCGATGCCGAGCGTAACAATCGTGGTCGAGCTATCACACACGCTCGATCTAACGGACAGCCGGAGGCTGCCACGACCTAGACCATGAAATCTTCTTGAGATTTCCTCTTCCTCTTCCCCACTCATCCCAGAGTCGCCACTTCTGCTGCGGCTCTTTCCTCTCGTATAATATCTGTCCATTGTCTCGCTGAGTACAATAGAGAAGACTTCGCAAGTGGAGAAAGAAGCACGAGTTATCGTAACTCGCGGTTTCAATCCTCTCCAAGAGCTGCGGGATAATGTGACTCCAAAAGACGTTCGACCCGTTGAGATTATATGCACCTCGCGTTTTCGAATTATGATGCTTCAGAGAGAACCAAAGAGAATTTATAATAATAAATTTTATTACCGTGCGCAGTACGACAATTTCACACACACATACATTTAGGATTTAAATTTTATATTTTATCGTATATTGGTGTCAAAATATGAAACATAGAAGCATCGAGTTTTTTTTTCTAAATACAGTCATTAAAGATCTGCTAATTCCATCTTTTCTTGTCTGTTTTAAAATAGAGAAATCACCATTGATAATTTTTATATTCTGCTACTAGGTTGCCTATTAGTCGTTCTTGATATTTTCTCTTTAGTCATCACTCGCATTTCGCTCGAATAAAACGCGTTTCTAGAGCTTGAAAAAGAAGTCATACGTTTACGACGGGAGGCACCAGGAAGTCTGCTGCCATGAATGATAGTAATGTACGCATGCATGATCTCTCGTAATAACATTCGCAACATCAGTGCAAACCTGTTACGTAGCGAAACTCATAAAGGAAAGGAAAGGAAAGGACACGAGCCTCGAGAAGAAGAAAAAGAAGAACGAGAAAAAGAAGAAGAAGAAGAAGAAGAAGAAGTAATGGAACAATGACCAAGACATCGCTTAACTTCCGTCGCAGATTGAAGCAATATTCTTTAGCAATCGTTATTGACATAATTGCGTCCGTTAATATGTAGCGAGTTTATTCATACGTCTGCTGAGTCATAAAACGAAATCGATTCTTTCGATAAATCAATATGTTTAAGTATGCCTCTACGTTTAAAACTCTATACAAAATATACAGAAAATATTATTTTCATTATATTATAATATTCATTATTTCATTACTTTTATTATAAATATTAATTTTAATTATATTAATCCTCTGCTAGCAATTGAAGTCTTTAAAGGTACCATCAATATTTTGATTGCGAATTTTGGTAGATAAATTTAAGTCAGTAAAAAATAAGTAAAACACAATCTGACTTCTATGATGGTAAAAATTTGTTTAAGTTTTGAAAAGTATATCAGAATTTTTATATAATCTGGAACAGTAAAAAATTTGCTCCATTTTTCAAAAATTGCTAACGGAAGAATTAAAATTCATATTGCTGGAGGAAAGTTAATTACATTATAATACGTACTGATATTTAAGATATATGGAAATATATATGTGAAAGTAAAAGACGTAAAAACAAGCATAGAATACAGAAAAGAAATAAATTACAAGAAATTAAGTATAAAAAATGCAAAAAAAACGTATAAGAAAAATAGATAAGAACAAATAAATGTATACGAAAGTATTTTAGAATTTCGATCTGATTTTCTTCAATAATCAGGACCTTCTATGGAGGAAGGTTTAAAGACCGACTGCATAAGGACGAGTACTATGAATTTCTATCATGTGCGCTAGGAATTTCTATCACGTGCGAGCTTTACGAGCGGGTGAATCGAGTAGCCCGTCCGCAGTAATATAATCGTAATAACGCGCGCTGGGAAGCCACCGACGAGTGGCTGCAGCAGGAGGTTGTCGTGAACAAGAAGCATTGGGAAGGGAACAAGAAGACGGCCGGCACCCCGAAGGCAACTCATGCAGGGCCCATTACACATTAGACACGTGTGCTCACTTTTCAAACGTGATATCGCATGCCCCGCCGCGTGTTTGTTATCCGTGTCGCGCATCTCGCGTGCTATCTCTATCGATTGCGATCGCGAGCAAGAAAAGCGAGGAGAGGAAACAGGATGAACGATCAAAGGATCGAGGGACCGCACAGAAGTTTGTGCTACTCATTATTAGAGCGTCAGACATGCAATTCTCGAGTGGAGTAGAATAGCGATGAAGTGCGAAGATATAGCGAGACATTTTTCGACGGTTTCAGTAATTTGACAAGGGAAGGGATTTTATTTAATTTCTGTTTTGAAGTCCAATTTTTTATAAATCAGTGTGTAATTTTTTTATAAGCGATAAATTATTTTAAATAAATAGAAATACACGCATAAAAAGAATGATTTTGTTGAAATATCTAAAAGTACTCTGCACCAATCGTATAGAAAATTGGATCACGGTGAAATGATTTAATGAAAATAATTTTGTTAGATTATCGAAATAATTATGTACGATATTTTGATAATCTAACAAAATTATTTTCAGATCTGTATCTAGTTAAATTTTTAAGTACTTTAGTAAAATTATTCTTGTTGTACGCAAATAGTTTAATCTTCACAACACGAATTCTCCTCTCCGTTTATTTCTTCGCGATTAAGTTTACTATACGTACTTTCAAATACAATCACGGATACAATCGGCGATAAGAGGAGAGTATTAATTAGAGCGGAATGCAAACGATAGAGCTTACAATGCGTGACAAAAATGTATGCAATCAGTTTTCTCTGTTCGATCGATATGGGGCGAAAGTTCTTATACACTTTGATTATTCAATTACGGAGTGTCGAATTGTCGAATCGTGCAATCGCGAGCGGATTATCGATCTGTAAGAACTGCTGAATTTTGTCTCAATATTGCTGGCTCTTGACGTTATAATGCTGACGCGAATCCTTGATATTGACGTTAGGATAAAAATATCTTCTTCAATGATTGCTATAATAGACCGCCCTTCGGTGTAAGGCTTTGCAGCCACCCTTACTTTTGGCAATTTCGTCTTTTAACGTAGAAATTATTTGCGGAAAAACGGGCTTCAAAACGGTAACTTTACGAAAATATGCAACGGAGACGGCTTTTTATCGAATAACTGATTCACGATGAGGGATCTGCATCCAAAATGAGTGCTCTACTTTTGTAACTGGCTTTAAATGAAGAAGTTCCGCTGATAAGATAACAACGACACAATCATTATGTTGGTATAGCGACAACTTTATCGTGTTTATATAAGTTGCACTGCCACCGTCGTTTTACCACGTTGTATTCTCAGAATTGTTTTCTTATGTATACGTCAAGAACCGTTCGCTGGATTCGAGAGACGGTTTTCCTCGAGGAAGAGCTTGTCATCCGTCCCAGAAATATATCATGCAGGTAAAACGTCCAGGAAATATCGAGCTGTCTATGACATTCTAAATGTCAAGCTAAGTAAGACTTTCGTGGAAGTATAAAAAAAAACACGATTTTTTTAAAATTCGACTCCTCTAATACCTATATTACCCAAACGTGTAGTGAATCACGATCATAAAACATTACTGTCGATATATAATAATTCTTGTCTTTCGGATTTTATAGTTGGTGCGTTTTAGGAAGAGGGAGGGAGAGACAGTTTGCTATTAAATCGTGACATACTGGTCTTATCTTTGCGTTATATCGATCCTCCTACATAACGTTTTTGTACTCTTGGCTGCCATATGTCATTCGACATGATAGACGTGGCAACGAAGGCTTAAAAGGCAAACGGAACTTGGCCAGCGGTTCTCCATTTTCTTCTACTATTCCAAGCGCTAATTGATTAGACATAAAAAAAAACCTTTCATATAAAAAACTTTTCATGCGTGTGTGTGAATAAAAAGAGACGTGAAACTTCGTAATATCCTTCAGTAACAAAATATTCTGTAACCCGTCGATTTTCGCGGAAATACATTTGAGGAGATGAGAGACGAGCAATCGACAAGTCGATGTGTCCTGGCTGTCGCGAACTCGATCGACAGATCACGGGAATGACGTGAAAAGACCCGCACGATGAAGTTGCGGTATCTTCATTGCGCACCTGCCTTTTACGTGGGTCACGCAAATGGAAATCGTACGTACGTGCACCCGCATCCTCAAACGCTGTGGTATAATATTCGATTGAACTTATAACGCATCGGTTTTTAAATTTAGTTCAAGGTACTTTATATAGCTAATCAATGTTCCTTTTAATTTAAGATTATTCAATCTTCCTGAAAGCATCATGGTGTGTGCTACCAGCGCAATATCGGAGATAACGTAAATAGTGCCTGCGTAATATCGGAGATAAAGTAAATGACACCGAAAGCACTTTATGTTTTTTTTCGGTATCGATCGTTTACCTTGGACGTGAGCTAGGTATTGATACTTCGACGGCATCGTCGGTATTAGATTCTTATCCGCTATAGGTCGTGAGTATTTACGCTTGCATCGCGCGCGTAAACTTCGTTTACGATCCACCGCGAGAGAACTAACGAAGGTAATAAGTAATTAAGCAACGTGCAAAAATCCCATCGCGCCGGCATGCCGACCACGGAAACCAGCATTACTCGATTATTCGCTGGAAAACGGTAAAATCGATTTATCCCGCCGCGTTCATCAGCGCGTTTTTATCGTTAATCAAACTGTCGAATAAAATACAAAAGGAATATTACAATATTTCTTAAGATTTGTCGATTTAATTCCTAAATGTAATCATAAATTTTATTTAATCTTGATTCTTACTGAAATCATACACTTGACATTTCTGGAGATTCTTTATGATTTAGCAAAGAGCGTGAAGGACTTGTTAAGATTTTGTTCGAATAAGAGCGTGAAGGAGTTGTTAAAAATTTGAAAGATGATATTTGTGTTCCGATCCGGGATTCTCGGGAGAAGCACTTGATTTTGCCCAGATTTTCCACGTGCAGGAGAAACCAACGATAAGAATAAACCACTGAGACACCCGTGATAAGAAATGACGTAATCGTCCGACAGGACGCTCGTATTCGTGTAAAACCGGAATTTTGCGGCGGCAGCAAGTATTTATTAACGCCGGCAATAACACAATACCTGGTTACTCGGATAATTTTGCCTGGTGTTTATCGCGAAACAATAGACATTTGCGCGTTACATCGCAATGATAATGCCTACCTTCCGTATTTTTCTGTGAAAAGCTGGTTTTTCAGGAGAAAATCACGGCATCTCGAAATCACGATTTTGCAATCGTCCGCGATATCATTCCACATATTGCGTAATTAAGTCGGTACACGTAGAATATTATACGGAAAGAACGATCTTGCTGAAGTTTCTGAAAATTTAGATATAGATACAGATCTAAATAATTTTGTTTGGGACTATCAAAATAATTATGCGGGACTCTCAAGCTGATCGTCCCATGAATCGTTAGAATGTCAAGATTGTTTGCAGCATTGTTCACCGCATGCTTGAGTTTCTTACATAATTATTTTGATGATCCACGACAAATTATTTTTAGTTCTCTCTCTATATCTACCTAAATTTTTTACTTCAACAAAATCATTCTTTCCGTGAAATTATAAACAATTTGCAACCTATGTTTAATTATTTTATATATTACGATAGAATTTAACAACTTTTATGCGTGTATTATTATTTAGACTGAAAAGAATAAAATCTGAAAGAATAACGTTCTTCTTTCAATTTAGCTTGTTTGATTTCCATGCGAATTTATTCGTTCATACCGCCGTTTAGATCGTACAGTCAGATATATACTTATTGTTAACGTATAATATATCGTATTAAAATGTGTCAGATGCCAAAGATACGCCCATCGCAAACTTTGTTCTGGCTTTGCAAAACACATACGGGCGCGATCGATCGATCGCGAGATCCAGGTGCTCACCTTTGTCCCGTTATCGTTATCTTGTAGTCGTGACAACAAAGAGGATTCGTCAATGCGACGTGCAAGCCAATACTTCGCGTGCGACCCGGATATCGTTGACAGTGAACGTCTTTGGCGTCGACGATCCGCGTCGTTCCTCGTCGCGTCCAGTTTTAATTTTAATTGGAGTCTCGGAGCAACGCGATCAAATTGATTTGATATCGATTAAGCGAACGATTCTCTGCGATCATCAATTTACATCAATATACGTATCTTCGACGAAAAATTAAGACTGACGTGTATTAAGTTTACGTTCGCTGTCGATTTCGACAGCTGTAGATTCTTAGAAAAATCAAGTTGGTTTGAGACACTTTAAGCTCTATTAAAACAATGATAAAACTTTTTTTATCTTTGTTGTAGATATGATAAAACAGATAAAACTTTACATTTTATTTTTTATGAAGTTTTATCGTCTTGCTTTGAGACAAATGCTCGAGAAAAGTAAATCTTGGATTGATCAATGAATCATCCGTAACATAATTTATTAAAGTCATCTCATATTAGAAAGGTTTAACTCATCGATTTTACGCTTCCATAATGAACACCTGTCATACAAGTAAATAGATAAAACAAGTCTCTAACCAAGTTAATAAATCAATGTGGAGTCATTATCGGAGAAGAAGCGGATTAATTTCATCGTGTTTTGTAAGAAAACTGCACGTTTCGCAGTGCCGAAATGCGAAAAAAATCAAAGTTGCGGGTGAACGATGTTAAATGCAGCAAAGATAACGAATCCGAAGGATACTAGATACGGCGCGAAAATAAATTGCAGACTCCTTTCCTTTTGCGTACAAACTCTCGCTGATCTTGCACATTCCTTTCTATTTTCTACCTGGCAATGCGGACTTCCGATTAACGACTGAGGCACTGCGCGTGAGCTGTCGAATGCGAATTATCGAAGGTGATTTCCGTAAAAAGCGAGCGAGAGCAAGAAGGCTCGCCTCGACGAAGCCGTTTAAACGGCTATTGCACAATCGCTCCGTCCAGGCGCCGACCTGTAGAATCTCGTTTTCTAGGACAATCGCCATTCTCGCGCGCGCGTTTGCGCATTACCGTGACAAGATCAAGAACGACTGCTTAGTATCGATAACATTCCCACGACAGCGATAGCTCGCATATTGTAAATGGGGGTGACAATCGTAGAAATACACACAGTGTTCCAGTACATCATCTTTCATTTCTTTTATCTATAATATCTTTATCCAAGCAGATAATTTACGTTTAAAAAACGTTTAGCCAAAATATGTTTTTTATTCCGTATAAAAACATTAAATAGGCCTTAATTTTAAGTACACGTTTATTTAACGTCATAATGTTTGGTATTTTAAATTAGTAAAAAAAATGTTTAATAGACATACAAATTATTACGTTACTATTAAATAGTTTAAGAAACGTACCAACTTTTAAATGTTTATTTTCAGTTATACGTTTATTACACAATTTCTAACCTTTATTTATCGTATTTTGAACGTAATTGTTATATTGCTTGAGTAACCAATTAGCAAGAAGAGGAACGACGTTAATGAAATTACATCAAAGATATATCTTTTAAAAATCGAGATATAATAATTCCTGCAGACAATATTTTTCGAAACATCAGTGAAGAACATATTTTCGAAGGATACGAAAAGTTAAATCGAAGTCAGCTGATTAAAATCGCAAGCATTTCACATTTCATCTGTTTATCTATAATATGCTTAATCAATTAAGGAGAGGAATGACGTTAATTAAATAAAATTATGTCAAAAGTATACATCTCTTAAAAGATGAGATGTCTGGCAATATTTTTCGAAACGTCGGTAAAGAATATATTTTTGAAGGATACGTAGAGTTAAATCCAAGTCAGCTGATTGGAATCGCGGAGAGTTTTGCATTTCGTCTGAGAAAAGGGACACGATCCGCTCACGTTTGCGTTACATATGGCGGTACCATCGGTGGTCCTACCTGTTTCCATCTGGGCACGATGGACCGACCGTGCATAAATGCACGCACATACACGTGCACGCATACAATTCCGTCTACGTGAGGTAGACTTTGTGTCTCTTTCTTTCTTTCGTCCCTACTTTCCTTACTTTCTTCCTTCTTCCCTGCCTGCCGTCTTGATGCAGGGCTGAACTTGTCGATTAATACTTTAGTCAATCGTGTACAAGCGGATTATTTCGCGAATGTGCAACGTAAAAAGAAAATGTTCGTATAACGATGTCAAATAATTCGAAGTAATTTATCATTTTTCCGTCTATTATGTTAACGGTAGTATTTATCATTTCGTTTACGCGATTCACATTCAAATATACTTTTAAATTTATTAATAAAAAATATTTAAATTCGATTATCTCATAATTAACATTCTGTGTTTCTCTTTCCTCTCTTCCTTCTTACAATTTAATTCTTATACATTTTATGTGTAAAATTTATCATATAGATTCTTATTGTACAGAAGTTCGGAGGACGACCAGAAGGTATCCAGATTTTTAATCTATAAGAAGAGTTATTTTTCGATAATGACGAATAAGCCTTTTTGTTTTCGATTAACAATTATAGCCAGTTGTACTCGGCATCGCGAAGAAATCGAGCTCCAGCCTTTGAAAATCCGTTCCTGGATGGCAACGTTCTCCCTTCCACACGGTTCGCTGGCGGCTCAGCAGCGAACCGAGTATTCGCCAACCAGTCGGAGTCAGTCCGTGCCGTTCGTGGCTTAAGCTCGTGTCGTTGGTATTTCTCGACACTTCGTCAAGTCTTTCTCTCTCCTCCTCTCTCTTCTTCGCGGCACCAAAAAGCGTCGTCGTCGCGGCGCGAGTGTCTTCAAGTTCTCCAATTTCTTCTTCATATGTGTGTATGTGTGCACGTATACTACTTATCCGAGATGCAAACTATACAAGCAAACTCGTAACATCTCGATAAGCTAGTCGGGACCATCGAGACACATCGAATCCCGAGGAGCAACCGAGGAGACCGCGGGAACGCGCGGAATGCTGCGCGAAACGCGCGGCCAGGTAGAATTTGGCCGCGCCGTTGCGGTCTGCGTCATCAGGAGCGACGTAAAATCCCCCATGCGTTCGTACAGATGCATCGGGATCGTTCTGAGATAGCGCAGAGACCAGCGAGGAAGACTTCGCGAAGGTAAAAGCTCGATGGTAACCGACTTTGCGAAGGCTAACGTCCCGAGTGAACGGCATGAAAGAAACGGCAGGATCGAAGTATCTTCGAGACGAGTGGTTCGGACTTGGATCTCGATCCAAGACGCTCACCTGTAGAGCTTACTCCCGTGCCATCCTGAATTCATACACTGGAAAAAGAATCTGGTTGCATTATTTGGAATTCCGGTTGAAAATGGATAAATCAGAATTTTCTGGTTGAATCTACTATAATTTTAGTTGAGATAACCAGAATTCTGATTGATGTGATCAGACTCTTCTGGTTTGTTCATTTTCAACCAGAATTTTTTAAATTATTTTATTTATCTCAACTAAAATTCTAATAGCTTTAATTAAAAAATTCTAAATTCTTCAATTTTCGACCAGAATTCTAATTGATCCAACGAGATATTTTTTTTCAGTGTAACTAAATTTTTAGATACTTCAGTAAAATCATTTTTTTTTTGCATACGCGTTGATGAACTTGCTGCAAAATGTTGGTCGCGCAATGCGCCACATGCGCTTCTTGAAAATATGGATTTAAACAAGTTCGAAAGGACTTTTAGTTCTCCAGAAGAAATTATATCCAGAGACAAGAATTCCCCGCAAGGAATCCGTTCGAAATACGTCGTGATTACTTCGTCGACGCCGTTGACGGGAGCTCGCTCGTCGGCCGACACCTGGCCGTCTTTGTACGTTTCGCACGCACGCACGCACGCACGTCAACGGGAGGGAACGCATATGATGCCGGTTGTTTCGCGAGCAAAACAATACGAGTACGTTCCGTCGTCTGCAGCTGTTGCAGCGGCGCAACAAATACAGTCGGCGGTATGTAACGTGTCGGAGAAAGTGCATTCGCCATTCATCGGCCAGCGGAACCCGGCGAGAGTGACGTCATCGGTGACCCGCTCTTGTCGCGGTCATCGGGGATGCGTCGCGATATCTCGCGATATACATCAGGATTCTCCTTACCGATCCCTTATGGCGGAAGCACAGAGCCTTACGTAACGCATAATGCATAATGCGTAAGAAAATAAACCAAACCTTCATTTTCTTCCTTTCTGCGAAATAAAAGATTCTGATTGGTTGATTTTCTTATGCGTTGTTATGCAAGAATCTGTGCTCCTGCTCTTGTAGGCTTTCTACAGTAAGCCATTACCTTTAAGTTTTAAGCCGTAAGAAATTAACCACTCATAGTCGATTATTTTTCTCACATTTGATTGTGATTGGTTTATTTTTTACGTCTTATGACTTAAAACTTAGGCTTATCGTAGCCTTGTAGAAATTTAATAGCCGATTAATCACTTATTTTGGGTTATTAAAAGTATTGTTAACAGTATACTAGAAATGAGTGATTAATTGACCAATATTAGTATTAAATTTTTTTAAGGGTAGAAAGCCTCTTACGCGTGGGGTATCTATTATCGATCTCGACTGCGGGGGTTCGGTTCCACTCCGCGGTGACTTCAGGTCACTTCAGGACCGATCAGTGGCCGAGATCGAGGCGGCGATCTCACCTTGATCGCAGCGAATACAAAGGCGGATAACTGTACCCCCGATCTGTCTCGGGCCGACTCGCTTGACCTCCAATCGTGCACCTCCAACTGTGGACCGAAAAACCGTTGGCCGGCGAACGGAGAAAGTCGCGCAGCACACTTTTCGGCGCGCGCGTGTTCCGACAGCGTGAGTTCGGCTTCGTGAACTCGCGTGAACTGTTAAATGATTGTAGGCGCGAAGAGGACGAACCGGAGGCCAAGGCTGTCTATCGCAGTTGCATGACTTTGAAAGACGAAAAGACGAGGAGGTTGGTTTCGTGTTGGGCTACACTTGTCTTCCTGCCGGCTTCATCCGCGACGTTTTCTCGCGCTAGCGTGACTTTTCACAGTCATTATTGCAGCCGACACATTATTTCCGTGCTGTCGCGAGGGATTATTAACGTCGACAATTCTCTGCAGAGATACAAGCAATTTTATAAATAGATCCTGAGATTAGACTTTCAGCTGTGAAAGAATGAAGAGTTTATGGTTTATGAAGTGAATTGATCAAAACTATAATGTATAAAACGCAACTATATTGCGTTAATTTTGAGAAAAGTTGATTTCATTGTTAAATCTTTAATCTGTTAATGTGTCTAAAGTACATAAATCTTATCATAAATAAGATAAGATTTATTTCAGAGACCAAAAATACTTCAGTGATCAAAACATTTAATGTTTAAAATGAAATCAATTACAATAAGTAAATCTCACAAATTATTGTATAATACGAAATTTCACCACAAGTTCTTACATTCTTTTGAAATATTTGAAAAACAACGTTATTTGATATATCGACAATATTTGGTAATAGCTACCAAATATTGAATGAAATAATTTCAATCAATGTTCGGTTAATACAACCAAAAATAATTTTACTTTTTTAAATATTTAGAAATTATTTATTTTCATTTAGTATTAATAGTTGCCAAACATAATAATATAATCTATATAATAACTATTTGGTAATAATTGCTAAATATTTAAAGAAACAAAATTATTTTGATTATATTAACCGCACTCTGGAAACAATCTGGTTGTATCAATTGTAATTCTGGTTGAAAATGGACAAAATTTTCTGACGAATCTGTTATAATTTTAGTTGAAATAATCGGATCTGATCGATATGATCAAAGTTTCTTGATCTCTTAATTTTTAATCAGAAATTTTTTTTAGTGCGAATTGAATTCGTCACTCAATATTTGATAGAGCTATTATTAGACATTTTTTCAATGGTGCGACAAAGCATATTATCCTAACTTGTTCGAAATTTATATCGTTTTTAATGATTGCCCGAAGAAAACATGGAATTTTCATATAAAAAAGTAGTTCCTCCTCTATACCGTTTGTTTCACTTTTACTTCGCGTTCGCGTTTAAAATAGGATCTCGCGAGATTCTTCCAGTAACTAGTTCGTCTCTCTTTCAAATCTAGAGGCGTATAATTTATGGGCAGCGCCAACGGTCTGAGAAACCTCCGTCCCGATGACTCGGTAACCTTGTAATCGGCTGGTCCGTGCGAGCTTCGTAAAGGAATTTCACGGAAGGATCCTCCGCGCAATCCCTCCCGTTAGCGTTCTCCTTCGGCGAGTGCAGGTATTTCAGGTTCACGTGATTATTTCGCCTCTCCACGTCGCGCGAAGAACACAGGACTCGATATGCACGATCTGTGAATAATAATCGATCCTGAAAATTCTCAGAACCATAAAAATGTTCATGCCGAAATTAATATTTTCGGAGAAAAGTCTTTATCTCGATAAAATGTAAATCTTGTAAAAAGGAAAAAAATCGTCATGAAAGAGTATATTGCTGAAACGGAAAGTGGCGACAAAAGGAAGCTGAGGATCAGCAAAATATTTAAATGGACTGCGTCAAGGACCCCACACGACGTAATTTTGTTGCGTCTAAAAAAATGCGTTCGCTCACTCGTTAATTGGCGGAGACACGGTCTCGTTCTCTGGCGCGATTAGCATCTCGCGTTTTAATTAGCTGCGGCCATGGCTTATCGGTTTAAGAGACGCTGAACACCGGCGAGTTATCTGCCGAGGGATGCTTCGTTACTTCCCAGTCAATGTATATCGTATTCGTAACGCCCGTAAAACGGGAAAGGCGGGCAGGAGATAGTGCATTCAGCGAATAAACCACGCGTAATTGCGGCTTGCACTTTAGCCTGCATCGCCGTTAGATCGCTCGTCCGCTCGAGAACGGCGTTAAATTGACTAGCGGAAAGTGCCGCTTCGCGGTTTCCTTTTCTGGCAAAGCGAGTTCGCCGTATGCGGAAACGGAAATCTGGAACCATAAATCCTCGCAGATTTCCTCTCGACAATTGAAATTGAAGAATGACGGCGAACATAAAACTTAAGTGAATTTTAATAATAATATTGTAGTATATAAAGAATATTATAATATTACACAAACTTGTACATATATACATAAAAATTATGTACTATTGTTATTATAATTTTCCATTTTATACTAAGATATATATTTACACAATACGAGAGATAAAGGTACTAATTTTTGTAAAAACATACAATTTTATATATTTCTAGAAATTGTAATTTTTACACATGTTATTCATGTAATTTTACATATTTTTTTACAATATACATTTCCGATTCTTGCTCTATAAATGCTCTATAAATGCGAAATTGAAATTCGAAATTACAAATCTTTAGAGACAAACTTTAGAGTAAAATAAATTTTTTTTTTCAAAAATATAAATTTACAATTTTCGAAAATAAATTAAATATACGTAAAGTTCTCAATTATTTGCATTTTCGAGACCTAATTCATCTCTCTGCCCTTCGATTGAATCATCATTCAAATCATTGCCAAGCTCGTAAAAGAATCTCATTAACTGACGTTGTGGTAATAATGGGACTCGCTGCACGTCATTGTGTATGACCCAAAATGCAAATGCTCCTCTTATCCTTGATCAGTCAATGCGTCAAGTTGGAAATTGTTTACCTAACAATGAATCGCCGTCGCCGATCATTCTATCGCGTCGTACCGGGCCGTAACTTACCGGTTCTCCGGTGGCTGGGTCAGGTCCTTCCGGTCCTAGAGCCGGTCCGGTCTCGAACCCCCCTGCATCTGGACGAGTAAACGTGGACGTCTCTTTTTCTCGAGTCAGTTCAGCTCGGTCGAAACTCTCCTTCTTTCGCGCGTGCGAAGTAAGGCCGAAGACCGGCCGGCATTGTTCCTCGATTTTGTTCAGACGTTGGCGGTATTCATTCTTCGATCTATACGTCGTACTTCGCATGCACGATGAATATCTATATCTCGTCACGATCCACATTGTGCGCGACGCGAGTCGTTTATCTTGAGAGGATGTAGGAATTTAGATGATAGGAAGAATATATAAAGACTTTATAAAAGAATCTGTTATCCTATTAATCGGATAAAAATTTAATTCCTTAATATTTAATCTATGCCTGTAAAATATAAGTGCTCTATTCGTGATCTAATATTTTTGTGAAGAAAAGATCGATTTCAAGTTGATCGGATTGTCATTAAAATTCGATCTTGCAACAATAATTTTTAACATGCGGAAAAATATTTCTCGGGCATCGTGAAATATTTCATTGAGAACTGGAGATTTATTTGTTGAAATTGTTTTTTGCAGATGGAAACCGAGGTCCGGACGCTCAAGCAGGAATTGGCGCGAACTCAGGACGCCCTGAAGACCGCCACGAAAAAATGCCGAGAGCTGGTGAAGGAGCTGGACCACCGTACCGCCAGTCATGAGTCTGAGAAGATTTTGCGAGATCAGCAGCTCTCGAGGATACTGCGGGCACTGCTGTTCCTGGAGGCGCGCCTCAAGCAGGAGCAGAAGTCTATCAGGCAGATGCTCTGCGAAAAGGACAATGTTATCAGAAATCAGCAATTGGAGATCGCGATGCTCAGGCGGTATACAAAAAACTATATAAAGAGTAAGCGCGATCGAACCACACCGGTCGTCGATGTCGAGGTCAACACCAATATCGATAAGAATCTGCAGAAGGACTTTGGCAATTTGCAAGTAATTTGAGAAAACCATGTAATAATTAGCATATAAGCATATAATTGATTTTATCTACGATCAACAGCTTCATGGAAAAAACGATTTTGCTGAAGCATCTAAAAATTTAATTATATACAGATCTGAAAATAACTTTGTTGTACCATAAAGTAATTATGTAGAAATGGCAAGCATGATAGCAATGTTGCAGAAAGTTTTGATATTCTAGCAACCAGCTTGAGCGTCCTATAATTATTTTGATAATAAAATTCCAATAAAATAAAATTTATTTCAATAAAATTATTTTCAAATCTAACTAAATTTTTAGATATTTCAACAAATCTATCCTTTCCGTGTTTTAATTTATAAAAAAAAGAGAAGATAATATAACAGTATTAGAGTGAATTCTATACTTTCCACGTTCTGTATTTTCTAAATTTAAACTTATTCGATTAATCTCTTTCAGAGAGAAACGTTGCAGGAGAGCGGTATTGGCAAAGAGATCGCAAGTCTAAAGTGCGAGATAATCACACGGCTAAACCCGGCATCGTCTAGTATTCTGGACGAACTGGACCGGAACAGCGTGAGGAAAACGAATAGTTTCGCTGGTAGCGATATCTCAAAGGCGAGTCTGACCAGCAGTGAGAATACGGACGCATCCATCGTCACGACGACGACGGAGGGCAGTCCTTCGTTGCTCAGCACGGAAGGCTTTTGCGAGGGTGAGAGTACGGATGATGTGTCACCTGGCTCAACCTTGAACAAATGCTCGAGCAGGTGCACGCCGACGACGGTGACTGACAGCGAAAACGAGACGACGATGATCCTGGATGAGGACGAGGAGGACCTAACAGAAAAGGGTGGAACAACGATGATGTCGATGAAAAGAAGGACAAAGGGTCAGAAGAAGTCATCCAAAAATCCCAACGTGATTGAAATGGTGGGCATCGCGAGAACGGAGAGCAAGGACGACGGGATGGACTGTAACTTTTTGTCAGAGGATGAGGAACAAACTAACACCCTGATAAGCACTCAAGAGAGAGAGACAGAAGAACCGATTTACATTAACGCCTGCAACGAGGTGAACGAGAGAAATCTTCAGCGGACGGAGCAATTGAGGACAAAAGACGATTATAGCAATAATAACAATATGTACGTTACAAGTGATTCTTTTCTCCATCAAAATTTTCGTTAGATATTTAATTTTATTTTTCTCTTCTGTTACATTCTTTTGTTCCTTAAAAACGGTCCTTTCGATTTCTTTTTCGCAGCGAGGTAAAGATCGAGACGCCCGAATTGACGGTGGAGGACACCAGTGGAAATTGGTATAGCGATCCGGATGAAGATCGACTAAACGACGATGTATTCCGACACAGCACCTACCGGCCAAATAGTAATCATAACTCCGTGTTGGAATGCGTGAATCAGATCCTGCTGCAGGATATGGAAGAGGAGGAAAACTTGGTGCTCTCGGTACCGCGCAGGTTTAAACATCGTGGCAGAATCGTACGTTTTCAGCCAGCCAGGTTGTCCGATATCGAGTCGGTAGGTTCCGAGATAGAAAGAAAAAATTCCGAGGAGTCCGTCACGGATAATAAGGATTCATCAAGAGAAGAAGAGACCGCGGAGAACGATGCGAATGCATCCGAAGACGAGTTTGGCATGAGGATCGTCCAAAAGGATCCAGATGACGATGGTTCCAAGGAGTCCAAGGCGATTCCACTAGTCATCATCGAGCCCAAAGTCGATGTGGAAGACACAAGAAAGATTTCAACGAAATCCCAACAGAGTAGTCCTCCTTTAAAAATGGAGAGAATCGAGGAGAAGACCTGCTTGCAGATGTCCGCAAGAGGATTAACTATCGCCAAGAATCTGGATTACGAAGATATAGAGTCGTTACCGGAGATAACGACGTCACCGACGCCGCCCAGAACGCCACCGGCGTTGCCGCCGAAGCCACAGTTTCGCAACAACACACTAATCCTGAAGAAAATTCCTAGTCCATCGTTCCTGATTGATGAAAAAAGGCAGCAGGACCTGGGAGGCGCGGATCCTACAAAAAGAGGCATTCTGGGACTGATATCTTCTTCGTCGTCAAAGGCAGCAAGGAATTTGAATATGGACGAAGTGAAAAATTCGGCCAGGAGCTCGGCGAGAGAAACGAAAGAGGGTGGATTCTGGAAGAATAGATTCAACCACGTGCGCTCGTCTTTCCAAGTAAGACAAAAGGAGGATCAAGGAAAGAGCGCGGCCAGAGTGACGAACATCGTTCGGCATTTCGAAGAGTTCAAGATCGGCGATCCTGAGGAACAGACAAAGGACAGAAATCGTCCGAAGGACCGTCACGCCGAACTTGAACATGTAAGATTTCTTATGAAAATGTATTAAATGTTTTGAGAAAACTATATAATTCTATTTAAAAAAAAAAACGATTTTTTTCTTCCATTGCAGGAATTCGATATTCGACAGAACTTTGAGGAGTTTAATCTAGATGAATGCGATCTGTCGGACGATCCCGATCGGCCTGAGGGTGACGGATCGGAGAGACTTGGTCACGTGGGATTCAACAACGCTGGTCAAAACGAAAACAGCATTGCCAAAGACAACAACAATGTTCCTGCTATCGGCAACGGTAATAGTAATGGCAACGGTGAAATCGGAAGCAGCGGATATGATCACTTCCTGGAGGCGACCGGCCTTAGCAACAAGTCGATCCTTACACCCTCAAGATTGCTGAGCAATCACAAGAGCATGCTGAAGCCGAAGGACGTGAAATACAAGAGCAGGATCAAGGCTACGGCGGTACTGGAGAGGCACGGAGTACAGACGACTGCAGCCGGCAATACGACACACGTCAGGCACTGGACTGGACCATTCGTCTGACGATTGGCTAATTTTTTGCCAGCCAAAAATATTTTTCGCTCCGCCGTGTCGGCCGATAACTCGCCGATAAAGGCGAACTACAAAAGATTTTGATCTTTTAATTCGCTGACGATCAATTAAATTAAAACGTTTTTTAGTTACTGTATTCGTACACAGCGAATGACTCACTTTTAAAGTGCAAATGGAATTTTATACAGTATTGACCGAGAAACAGGGAATTAATAATGAACAGAAAAAACCTTGTTTCTTTAGTTATGTTACGATGCTAATGTGTGAGTAATTAACATATATTATATACACATAAATTACGTTATTTTTCATATGCTATAAGATACATGAGTCGCTAAATTTCGAAGTTGCACTTTCAGTGATTAGTTTATTTAATCCCTTCTCGGAAAGATTGTTTATAAAATGTTGATCTAACTATTTCTGCTGTGAAATTATTTATTAGTCTTTATATGATACATATGTAAAAAAAATGTAACTCGTCTCGACTTTTGGTATATTTTAATTTATAAAACGTTATCGAAAGAACTTTATTATCTTTCATTACCTTAGCTTTAATGAATAATACGCATTGGTAGTTCTCAACCATCAATCTTTTATTAAATTATTGTTTAACATACAAGTTTCTATCTTAAATTACATTCACGTACACGTGTGCAATCGAACGGAAATTTATATAATGTATGAATTCATAAATAGAACAGAGAACTCGAGTAGAAGATTAGGAGTGAACGTTGTGTTCCGTCAATATTAAAATTAGATTTTTTTTCTAGTATGTTCTATACATAACCATATATACTTTCAAACAGAATTACATGATAAAATATATATAGAAAAAAAGATTTTATAATAATACTTCATTGCAGGTAAAGAAAGAAAAGCAGCACTTTGAAAGAAAATTATATAATAAACATTCAAATCTCTAGTTAAAAAAATATCAAAAAGGGGCAAAAGGAACAACAAAATGACTTTTTATGGCATGCAATCTCACCACGCATTTGAATTATCGCGTAAACTACTAAATGTGCGGTGAGAATATGATGCTGGTCTCAACAATATTATGCGTTTGTTCGCGTGTTTAGAAGCGTAGATATGCGGTATTACGATGCGCAGAAAATCTCGCATTATGATACATTATGTGTACACATATTTTACATATATAATCTCTACTCTCTATCAAAAAATAACGCAAGTCTATAAAAATATGACAACGTTATCACCAGTATCAAAATGTAAATATGGGGCGTGGAAGAAGAAACGCGTACATCGATAAGTTTTTTTATCTTATTTCTTCTTAAACATTACACAATCCCCATTTTAAGCGTCATGCAGGCTTCATTCTCTCGCGGGTTAGTACAAATCATTCGTTCAGGCACTCCATTTACGCTTGTTGGCTAGCATTATATCGGATACGAATTATATCGGAAAACGCTCGAGAACTCGAATTAGTTTTGGCAAGCTGTCATCTTTCAAGTTTCTCTTTCCGCGCGAAAGTCATAGAAGAACTGCAACAAAACGTCATATTAGTTATTTGTCACAATTGTCAGTTATTTTTAAAATTGAAAAAAAATACACGTACCTCTCTATCTAAGTCCTTCTGTGTCCATACTTTGATAACAGGAAGTTTGTTCTATCGAGAAAAAAAGATATAAGTTATAAAAATAAATGTCTTAATTGCACTTTAATTTTTGTTAAGTTTCAAATTATTATACTCACATTGGCAGAATTATGATTAGTAATAAGACGAGGATTAAGCGCGAACGGAACCCCGTCGAGATCGGACGATCCCGGAAGTGTACCGTAAATGGGCGTGGATGTGACGGTCGATGTTGTGGACATAGGTGGTTGTGGAGCGGGCCTCGTTGGCCTGATCCTCGCGTTAGGACTTAAAACCTCGTAATCTCGATCGCCGAGTTCGTCATCCTTATTAGTGGTGCTGCCGACTTGCGGATAAATCCCATTGGCCGGTGGTTTTGGTGAGAACTTTGGTTTCGGGGGCCTCTCGGGGGCTGGCCTGTGAAAGATTCCATTCGACGGATTTGGAGAAGGACTTTGCAGTAAGCTGGAAGTATCATAAAATACGTATACTATTTATAGCATAATCGATACTTAGCTTGATATAGTGAAACTTACTCTATATTAACGTACGACTGCGAATCCGAATTCGCATTTGTGATATCTACGGTCTTGTAGCACACATGAACACCATTTATAGTACTGAAAGAAGAATATAAGATATAATATATGTATATTATATACATCGCGCATACATAAAAGTATTGCATTAACTTTTTATATTCCATGTATATTTCTAACAGACAAGTTTCGTATTTATTATATTTGTATAATAAATTACGACAATTTGTTATTGCGTTTACTTTTTATTGAGTTGTTATAAAAATACAGATAAAAAATTTATGAAGCCAACTTAAAGCCGGTCTAATTAAAAGTTTAAAGAGTTGACATACCCAGCAGCGAAAAATCCAACAGGAGCCAGTTTGGAGTAAACCTTGTGGTTTGGAGTTGTCCTGCTGCATATTATTATATCTGTGACTGCTTTCGTACACAGGTCCTTATTCCTAATTTTGTAACACACCTGTTTTTTCCGCCACGCTTTTTGCCCTGCAACATTTACCGCGATTCATTTACAAAAATTTGCATATTTTTTTATCCGCAGACGGCAGCCATTGCTGTCGAACAAAAAGGCTTACTCGAATCCACGGTGTAGGAGATCATGCTGTATCCTTCTGGCGGAGTATCTCGCTCATTAATCACCATGATATCCTCGACCACACAATTTGGCTGGCCCTCAGTCTTCGAGAAGCAGATATATCTACCCTTCTTCTTGATGAACAGTCCACTCTCCCTCCACAAATCAGCGTCGGTGTCCTGATCGTAAGTTCTCGATACCTTAACGAGATATATACCAATCATCTCTCAACCATCGCGACGAGAACAATAATAAATAAAGTGAATTAATGCGCGTACCACTGTGAAGTTGGGTGGACACTTGTCTAAGTCTTCCACAACACTAATGGCAGTTATTGGCCTGTCATCTGGCAGTACAGCCGACACCTGGACCAACATCTTACAGGTGGTCGTCTTGAACATCGCTGCAATCCCGGATACCTAATTAATTCATTCCCCAATTAGATGAATCTTTCCCAATGTGCCCAAGAATCGAATGAATATACATATTTAGAAGTATTAAATACGGAAAGAAGAATTTTGCTAAAGTATCTAAAAATTTAACTAAGACATACACAGATCTGAAATGAAATTTATTGGATCATAAAAATAATTATGTAATAATTATTATGTAAGGAAGCTCAAATTGATTGCTAGACTGTCTAAACTTTTTGTAGAATTATCGTCATGCTTGAACCTGCTACATAATTATTTTAATGGTCCAATTTTATTTCCAGATTTATACCAAGCTAAATTTCTAAATACTTTAGTAAAATCATTTTTTTATACACGCACTATATATACTATAATTACTCTAAAGTAAGCGTTAAGTATATGTAACACTGCGAATACGTTTGCTTACTACTAAACATTGCACTTCTCGCTGCAAATATATCGTAAATACGCTGCATATAAAAGAAGCAGGAGGATTACATCAATCATTAAAATGATCATTGTCCGGCGGTCATCCAATATTTATCAATGCGAGATTAGATACAACTGAAGTTTATTGTCGCAATCGTAGAGATAACGAGGTGATCGAAAGTCGGAAACCCGCGGCGGCGATCGCATCGTAATTCCAACGAATCATAAAAACACTGATCGTTCCAAAAATATCACCAACGTGACCGACATTCTTCGCTCCACGAGTTTTCCGAGGCGCGAAGCGATCGACTATGAAACTCTCGTTTAATCCGACGCGACGTAGCGACCCGATCGAATCCCTCAGTGCGATGCACTCAAGTTCTTCGATGTATGCATTCTATTCGATGGGATAACGAACTTTGAGAACAAATTATCGATTATTTTTATTTTAAGAGATTTTTTATTGAAAAAATAGAGGGAAGCCAGTAAGCGCCAGAAATTAGCCAGCCTATTTAGCCAGATTATACACATACATTCAGTGATCGCCTTAAATGTCTAAACTTACACGGAAAGAATGATTTTGCTGAAGTATCTAAAAGTTTAACTAGACACAGATCTAAAAATAATTTTTTTGGACCATCAAAATAATTATAGTAAACTCAAGCATGAACAATGCTGTAAAAGTTTTGACATTCTAGTAATCAGTTTAAGCGTTCCATATAATTGTAAAGTCCATTAAAATCAACGGTTTTGCTCAAGTATCTAAAAATTTAGATAAATACAGATCTGAAAATAATTTTGTTGGACTATCAAAATAATTATGTAGGACGTTCAAACTGATTGCTAAAATATAAAAAATTTTACAATATCGATCCACCATGCTTGAGTGCCCTACATAATTATTTTGATGGTCCAACAAAATTATTTTCAGCTCCATATCTACCGAAATTTCTAAATATCTCAGCAAAACCATTCCTTTTATATAGGAAATGCGCACGAAAGTGATGTAAAAACCCTGTCCTTATTTCGAAGCAGATTCGCGACGATTTCGTCAACGGAGCCATGTTATCGCATTAATTACTACGATAATAACTGTAACATTATACATTAGCGAGAAAACGTTCGATTGCGTCAAAGAGATTCATTCATCCTTACTCGAAACCTTGTTAATTAGCGGATCGGAGCAGCTCATTCCGGAGCAGTTCATTCCGGAGCAACGAGAGATGCGAGTACGGACTGACAGCGGGCGGGGTTGAACAACCGAGAGAGGAAGGCGAAACAGAGGAAAGAAGGAACGTGAAGTGGGACAGCGGCGTGCGTTCGTGGAGGAATGTACCGCTGCATTAGTAATCGCGAACGTCAACGAATGGTCTTTAAGGCGCGTGACTAAGTCTCACGCTCTCCTAGGAGTCGACCGTTCTCTCTCGCATCGTCGAGGAGCGTTTCATCATAGGGAAAATCCAATCTCGGAGGCTGTCATGCGATTTTCCAGCCGTCGCTTGGTACTCAGCTGGTTCGACTTGTACCCCGCTGCGGTGTCAACTTACTTTCGTAAGTCATAAATTTTAAAGACGGTGATTCTTAAAAGATGCAGAAATCATCGGAAAACACGCGCGTATAATAAAAACTTGCTCCGTCAGGCGTGTGAAGGTCAGTTGTGGTTTCGCAATGAAAAGGAAAAAAAAGAAGAAGAAACAAAAATACAGGCGGGACGATGACAATCGGAAAGTTTGCATAGTTCATTTCTCAAACAATAATATCCGTAAATTATTCGTAGGCACGAGGTTGTTATTCGTACAAGAAAATTCCATCGTCGACGAGACCGCCGCGTCGTTGTGTTCAGCGCTGAATTCGATAGATAGGATATATATACATACGTGTTTACGCAATCTCTTCACGATCAGTTCCTGTTGTTAAAGAGACAGAGCTTAAGATCGGAGTGTGTCAGCATCTCAGTGATAGTGATAGGAGGTACCGGCTGATACCATGCCGTGTGGCAGCAGATAAATAATAGACACTGTAGTGCGACGGGACGGGGAGAGGAGCGCGAAGGGACCCCGGCGTCGTCGTTCAAGGACGTGCTCGAGGAAGGGAGGTCGATAGGAAGACGATGGATGAACGGAAGGACCGACGGACAGACGCGACGTGCGTGGAGATGTCTCTCTTTCCTCCTTTCGCGAATTATATTAGACGTGTCATCGGCCGCGGGAGGCGACATCGCCTCCTTTCGAATACTCTCGAGACGCTCGATAGGGGCTGACCTTTTCGCGACGCCGCGCTGCGACGTTTATCCGTTTCCTCTCCGCCTTCTCTTCGTCCTTCTTCTTGTTCGTCTTCCTCACACGATTGTGCACTTTGTGCTGACACAGCAACGACGACGACACAACGCGACAGCGCGGCTTCTGTCACCGGCGCTCATATTTCAGATGATTTCAAAGCAAAAGACGAGACCAGATGACGTCAATCGACGACAGACTGTACTTACCGTCGTCCGACGACGCGCCTTGCGAAACTGCCCGAAAACACTCCGAACATTGACGAGGCCACCGAACTCCCGAGACAGTCCGGAATCGCGCTCAGTGCGCCGAGTGCGCGTCACCTCGATGCGCATGCGTCCTACGTGCATTGTCATGGAGTAAGAAAGCAGAGAGAAGCCTGAGAGGGGCCATGTCCGGGATTTAGCTGCAACCTTATGCTGGATTCACACTGCATCCGATTTTCGTCGTACGACGCTCTGCAACCAATCAGAAAACAGGATTCCGATGAATTTTGCTTTGTATTATCGGAATCCTGTTTTCTGATTGGATGCAAAGCCTCGTACAATGAAAATCGGATGCAGTGTGAACCCAGCATATTTCCTTGAATATTGCCATATAACGATATTCACGGAAACGATAGTCAGAATAATTTCAAATTTAAATTGACCCAATCGATAAGCAATCATACTTGATCACAATTTGTTGCGAATTTCAAAATCAATGTCGATCTTTATCTTTTACATTACAATTAGTGATCTTTGGAGGATTAAATTTGAGAGTTTATGATATAAATAAAACGAGTTAGTCTTATATCAGTAATATTTTAATAAAAAAAATATAATAAATAAAATAAACATTATAGAATCTAATATAATACCCATACAGCACCGATATTTGTAACAATATTGCAAATAAACTACTGATTTTATGCTTGAATATACTTAATTGTGTACGTATATGTATATATTTTATAATTGTTATTACATATTGTGTGAGAGTCTGCTCGCCGAATGATTGGCGAGCAGTGATCGATGATAGGCTTTTGAATTTTTCATTTTTATGATTTTTTTGGGATATAATTATATACCAAATACAAATTCATCCTTCTCCTTTTTATATAATTATGCATTGATTCTTTTTTTATACAGTAATTCGTATGACAAATAACACTAATGAGAAAACATAAAAGATATTTAGAAAGATAATTTTCGTATTGTTTCTTTTTTTTTTAAACACAAGTTTGGAGAAACTTAAAAGAATTGCTCACATATAATTATGTATAAT
>NW_017255975.1:6011807-6036021 GCF_001594055.1 Mycetomoellerius zeteki
TGCAGCATAGACTGATAAGAACTTTTCGTTACTGGATTGTGAATTCAAATTGCACAAAATTAAAAATAATTAATATTTATTAATATTTTAATAATGTTTCAGGAATATTAAAATATAATACCTAGGTTTATTATATAAGTGGACATATAACCTCTATAGAATACTCCTGTAATATTAAAAAAATATTTATGATATTTTCGAAATATTATAATAACATTATTTTAATTTTTAATAATATTCATGTAACATTCTAGGAACATTTTGCGCTTATAGGGTAGCTTATAAGATATTATAAGATATAATTATAAGCTTATAAGATATTATTTTTATCTTTCATAGCAGAAATTCTGCTATCAAAGTCACACGTACATGAGCTTGTGCTTGCGTGTGCTACCCCCTACAGCACAAAAGTTGCAACAACAATGCTGCAACATTGCAGCAATATTGCATGTTGCAGCAATATTGCAGCGTTATTGCAGCGATATTACTGCAAATTCTGTGCTGTATGGGACCGGTTACGCCAGGCCGCCGACCGATGGCGATGTGATCGAGGGCTGCAAGCGGGTTGGAAATCGCATCACTGCCATGAAGTATACTCTTACTTCATGATCACTGCCAGAGTATACTCATACGCAGGGTTGGGCACGTATTATATACAGAGGTTTCTTACATAGTATTATACATGATATTATAAAAGTATATTAATACATCATTTAGTTTTATACGTATTATACTTCATGTGGCGCCATTTCTACATCATGTGCGTAATTTAATTATTTCTATCAATCTCTATATTATCCACGCTAAAAATCGATCCAAAATTCGCATATAAAATTCGCGAACAGACAAAGAATTAAGAGCTGAGCGTTGTAAGAGTCTTGAGAGGTCGCTCGTGCGGTTCGGACGTGTTCTGTCTCGAGCGTTACATCACCTCGATTTATATTTTTGAATTACGTGCATCATAGCCGTAACGCCGTAAGCGTCCAGTGTTTGGGGGGGTCCTCATCATTTTCGCAGCAATGGCAAAAATCGATATTTCAGAAAAATCGATAACATGGAGTCGTTCTGGACACTCGTTTTATACGGTTTTTTATGTATAATATCGTATAATACAGTATAATACAATATAATGTAAAAAACCTTATAGCGAATTCGATTAGACACACTCAGTGCGCACAGTGGTGCACATTAAAGCCGTCGTACACGAAATAACGTAAAGATATGTTTATAAATAAACATAGAGATCGATTAAATCGTAAAATATTTAATACATTTTATTGTACTATTAGGTAAAATATGTATTTCATAATTCGAAATATTTGCATTTCATTTTTATACTTACATTAAGTTAGTGTACAACGGCTTTAATATGCATCAGTGCATACTAGTTCTTCCAATCGAATTCGCCATTAGAAAATCCTCGGATAATCCAACCCTGAACGAGCATCGTTTGTCTTTGTTTAACATTTGATAAACGACAAGGATGAAATGATTCCACGAGCACGCATGTACCAGATCAGTCGTGTCAGAATTAGTGTTACGGTTCTGACAGGCGGCAGAGGCATCGCACCGCACTGCACAACGTTTGCAGTCAGCTGTTAGCTGCCATCGCGAATTTATTTTTGACATTACTGACAGATCGAAGCAGTTATATCTCGTTCACGTTCATCGTTGCAGAAGAGATACATCACCGCTCAAATATGATGGACTCTAGCAAGCTTATTCCTTTTTATTATTCCATGAGCGGGAACAGAGAGGAAGACGAGGTTAGTCTTTACTGTAATCTATGTATTTTTATAGCGTATTTTATTGGCAGAAATAGTGTGCACTCATTGCACATTAAAGCTGTTGTACACTATTCTAATCTAAATGTAAAAGTGTGTGAGATATCTCAATTGATAAAATAACCAATGTGTATTTTATCAAAGAGCATAATAAAATGTATTCAATATCGTATATTTCGCGGTTTAATTCGTTTCTATATTTTTATTAAATGTACATTTTTACGTCGATTTTTGTACAACGGCTTTAAAGTGCACTGAGTGCGCACTAGTTTTGCCAATGAAAAACGCTATTAATTGTTCAATTCTGTCATGCGCGTGCTTAGGCGCGCGCCATTTATTCATATAAACGTCTTTTTATCCTGAAAAAGAAATGTATTATTAATATATACATGTTATTTTATATTTTACTAGTATAATATAATTAATTACACAAAATTTTCTGTAAATTGAACGTAAATTTATACAACTCCTTTTTTCCTCATTTTTACCTCCTTGCTCGATTGTTCCCGCCTTGACAATTTGTATTTGAATTTTAATTGTCGTTGCTCCGAAATGATTCGCCGGTTGACTGATAGACTACGTTTACACCGTGCGCTTAGTCCGCGACATATACGATAGGTGTCTTTGTTTAACCTACAGGATAAACAAGGACATCTATTGTATAGGCCACGGCCTAAATGCACGGTGTAAACGTAGCCAATATTCTCATATAACAGCTGACGATAACGTTGGTATTTTATAATCCAATGTCATATGGAATCTTAAGACTGTCCGTGACAGAACGATTTTGATTATAAAAAACAACTATTGAATACCTCCCATCAATGCAGGCGCATCCAGAGGGAAATTGTGGAATTAAATTGTTTCCGAATTTTTTTCATTTTTAATTGTAAAGATAAAAAATTATTATTTTCTTTTTAATTCTATTCTTTGTACTTTTTTTACTTTTATAGCTTTCCTTTTTACTTTTGACATTATATGTGAATCCTGAAAATGTATTAAATAACTTTAAAAAATAATTCTTTAATTTTATAAATTTTATTGAACGGTCATTTTTATTTTTATTTATTCTTCTTTTTCTTTTATTTTAGTTTAATATAACATTTTTTATAATATTTAAAAGTGTTTCTTACAAAGAAGATTTTTTTTTATATTTTTTAAATATATAATTTGTCGATTTTCAGTAATTTAAATTTCTATAATTCAAAATCCCGGATTTTGGGCAATTCTTGGAAATTACGAAAATTTCTGAAATTTTAGATAATTGTACAATCTCTTTATTTTTGTTACGTTTGTGCCATTTTTTAATTGAATTTAGATGAAATTTAGAAGTGTAATTTCTTGTAGAAATTATTGGAACCAATCAGGTATATTCTTCAAGTTCCCGGAAAACAAATAAGAGCAAAATTAGCAAAAGCTTTTAATTACTGGCTAAAGATATCAGATGATAAAGTCCAAGAAATCGATGATATAATAAATATGCTTCACAATTCGAGCATCCTGTAAGTTTGCATTCTGTTACATCAACATAATATTTTGTTTTGCACCTTTTTTAATTACATATCTTTCTCATTAACTGTATCTTTGTATCTTTAAATAATTTTGTCTTTTTTAATAATTGAGATGATTGACGGAATAAAGGTCTAATTATACAATCTCGATTTTGATAAAAATTAAAATAATTTGTTACTTTTTTATTATACCACAAATGGGAACAGTATTAAGTGTATATTTATATAATGTCTTTGAGAAATTATATGTTATAATATTTCTCTATTATGATCAATATTTAAAAATTTATTTGCAATTTAAAAAATGTACTTAATCCCTTTTTTCGAATATTGATCATAATATTGTAAGAATCGATAGAAAGAAAAAACTATAAACTGCAGAAATGTTTTTTATTTTCAGATTCTTCTAGAAAAAGTACAAAATGAATATGAAATATATTTTACTTTTACTTATACAAAATAAATTGAAATAATGTTCAATCCTCTGATGAGTTTTTGTAAGATTTTTTAACATAAATATGTTGTGATGATAACATATTATTGTCGTATCATTTTCGTTCAATTTCTGATAAAAATCTCATTGATGATTTTAAATCATTTATGCCCTTTTTTCATAGATTATATCACTTTCACTACCACAGAAAAATCGAAACACGTTCATATTTAACTAATGTAAGCAACATCAATTCCTTGTTTATTTGCGCTAATCTCCGGAAAAAGGGCCTAAAGTAGAATTATGTCTTTATTCCGCCAATCCTTGTCTTTAATTGCAACTCGTTAAAAACTGGATAATTAACTGAAGTGCAGATATAGATACTTTGCAAAGTATCCGCAATTATATTAACTTAAAATTTAATGTTTTTATAAGAATTATAATTTTTTCGGTGCGTAATTTGCAGAATTGAATATACATACGATATACATCAAAGTATGGGCAAAATTGTAATTCAATTAACAATTAACAATTAACAATTATAATTTACAATGTAATTCTTAATTCAATTGATAATTACGAAATATAATTACTAACTGAATTAAGAATTACATTGTAAATTGTGATTGTTAATTGAGTTACAGTTTTACTCAACTCTGATATACATATATAAATTCACACTGAAATACTTAAGCACTAAGATTCACTTTGATCGAAAATAGAATAATTTCTCTTAATTAATTGCTTTATTCTTGTCAATCTAATTTCAAATTATATATAATTGTTTATATATTTCTTTGAAAATCGATCTTTCTTGCACTAGTTATTGGCTATTGTGAGAAATATTACTGAAGCCTCCATCCAATCGGAAGGACGGCCTTATGGAATTCGAGATATCCGAGTTTGAATCCTGGCTGAGGTAATATTTTTCGCAATAAATAACTTACAGCTTTTTTTTTTTTTAAGAAACTTACATTAGCATCAAATTATTATTACCTTTCTAAGATTCTTGTTAGCATCGATATTATTGAATTACTTGTCAATTTAATGCGTGATATTAATACTAAAGTTTTATTTATGTTTCAAGATTGAAAAAGATTTTTAGCGTGATTTACAGAATTTAATATGTATATAAATTCACACCGAAATATTTAAGCACTAAAATCCATCTTGTCTGAAAATAGGATTATTTCTCTTAATTAATTTATTTATTCTCATCATTCTAATTTCGAATTATTGGATATATATAGCTTTCATCTATTTTCGCAGGATTGATGATATTCAAGATAATTCCACTATGCGAAGAGGTATTCCTGTTGCACATTCAGTTCATGGAATTGCTAACTCAATTAATGCTGCATGTTATATAATAGCCATAAGAGTTACTAATTTAAAACATCCAGCGGTAGGTGATGATTACATAGAGAAACGTTGTGAGCTCTGTTGGTCTTCACGTTTTATAATGATATTTTGATGTAAAAATAAACCATGGTGAGAGATATATGTATATCTCTCATTACTATAATACTTACAAGAGTTTTCAATTTACTTAAATACAAAGTTTAAGACATTCATGTAATAATATTATAAAATTATTTTATGTAAAAGAGAGGATATTTTTTAAAATTAAATTAAAAATACTATTATAATTGTTCCATTTTCTCATATTGTCCTCTTTTAATTATCTTTCTTAATATTACTCTTTCTTAATATTACTCTTTGTTAATAATGAATATTGATAGAAGCAGCTATTTAAAATAATTATGAATAGTTTTAATAAATAATGATATAGAGAATTCATTTTTAGAGAATCATCTAAATATCATATTAATATGTTAATAAATAAGATGTATGGTACACTGTGTACGGCCATGACTGCTATTACAATGCAGTTTTTTTTATCTACTTATCTTTCTTTTTTCTTTTCTTTATTCGTCATGATTGATTTTGCTAAAGATGTAAAAATGAAAATAAAAGAAATTAATACATATGTAATATAGATGCAACTTATATCAATGTTATCTCTAAAAATATGAGACACACAACATTACAAATAATAATTTAAGTTAATACATATTGAAAATATAATAGTATATATTATATATATAACATTATTATCAGGCAACGCAAGTATATATGGAGCAACTATTAGAGCTTCATAGAGGTCAAGGAATGGATATTTTTTGGAGAGATAATTTCATCTGTCCAACTGAGGAAGAGTACAAGACTATGATAATAAGAAGTAACTGCTAATATTTATACAATCTCTATCTTATATATGTACATATAGAAAAAAGTCATTTATGTTAAAAAAGGATTTAAACATTCATTAATTTTGCAGAAATTCGTGGGTTCTTCAATTTAGTGGCAAGATTAATGAAACTGTTCTCAACTTATGAAGAAGATCTTTCGTCATTAATAGCTACTTTAGGATTATATTTTCAAATACGCCACGATTATTGTAACTTGTGCCTCGATGAGGTAAGCGATAATATATACGATTTAATGAAATAAATTTATATTACCTACATTTATTTTTGTTACAGTACGCTAAGAATGAAAGTTATTGTGAAGATTTGACTAAAGGAAAATTCAGCTTTCCGATTATTCATGCCCTTAGAAGCAATCCTGAAGATAAACAAATAATAAGTATCCTTTATCAAATGTTATTTTTATTTAGTAAAAAGTATATTCGTTATACAATTAATAAATTTTGTTTACTAATTGCTCCATATACTTCAGGTTTGAAAATTTTTATTATAATTTATTAGATTTATATATTTCTTTAATAATGATTAATAAAGATATTTTACGACAACGAACAAAGGATATCGAAGTGAAACGTTATTGCGTTAAATTATTAGAGAAATTTGGTTCCTTTGAATACACAAGAAATGTACTTGAAGAATTGGATTCGACTGCGAGGGCTGAAATTGAACGATTAGGTGGTAACCCGCTTCTGGTGAGGATTCTAGACGAGCTTAAGAATTGGGATACTCAAGATGCGCCTAAGGATCCTTTAACTGGAACGTTTTAAATTTAAAATTATTTATTTGTTGTAAAACGGCAAAAAAAGCATTACACAGGTTTTTTAAATAATATACAATACAAAATAATTGTAATGATGCAAGTGGTAATGCTTATACTATGATATATTAATAAATTATGTAAGAAAAAATATATAGAAAAGTATACAAAAAATATATAATAAAATTTTTTATTAAATGATAAAAATTAATATTTGTAAAATTTTATTGGATATCCGTGCACTACAAATAAAAATGGATTTCTATAAAAGATTTAAGAACACTTATAGAGAATATAAGTTGTTACTTTTTTAATTAACATTTTATTTAGCTGTAAACATTTCGAGTTATCCAAAGTTAAATAATAATATAAAAAATATAGTAAAAGAAGTTATGTATACATGTATACGTTGCATAAGTTCAACAATAGTTTATTTTTATTTGCAAATATATAATTATGTAACCAAATACAGTGTTTTTTTTTTTTAAACAAAACCAGTTTTAAATCTGTTTAAATTTTGTAGAGATCATGTTACTACCTCTGTTTCTTCTTCGATATATTATACATTAGTTTCACCACATATTTATAACACATAAACGTAGAATATTATAATTTATGCGTAGATGTACAACTCTGGTACTCAAAACATTCTTTATTCTTGGTGAATTTTTTCTTTAGGCACGTGCATATATTTTGTATGCATAAATAAATGTATGAATAAATAAAAATTTTTATTCATTAAAAACGACAAATATCGTTTACCTACCAATCAAATTTCATTAATGAATTTAACTTTTTACGTGTTATTTACGTCGTACCGATAAGATAATCAACATAAGAGAGAGAGAGAGGCCATAGATTTAAACAAAGAGCACATACCCTTGCAAAACACAACGCATAATGCATAAGAAAATGAATCAAAGTTTTTTATTTCCTTTCTTTCCATGTAATAGAGGACTTTGATTGGTTGATTTCCTTATGCCTTATGCATTATATAAGAGTCTATACTCTCTGCTTTAACATATATTACCTATTCTATTGTTGCTAGTACATCAGAGAAGAACCTATAAGTGTTGCCGCTATTTATATTTTCGAACATCTTCCTTGCTACACAACGTTTCAGCTCTAATTTCGAAGGTCTTCAGCAATAACTTCTAAAATCTTATTACAATTATATAAAAAGAATAGTGTCTATAGGAAAGGGTTGAATTCCACACAGTAATCTCGAGCTTTTTACTTGTACAATACGATTCTTTCGACGCACAGATAAGTATGTAAATATCTCTGCTCATAAGAACAAAGCTAAATTGTAATGCTAAATGTTTTTTTTTCTGATTTGCTCTACATCTTCATACGCTACAAATACTCTGAATTATAAACACCATAATTTTTTATCAGATATATAAAAAACAGCGATAATTGTGGCTGGAGCAGCAAAATATTTTTTATTTTATATAAAGCTTTATTCGAAATATTATTTTTTAAAGTAAATTGAAATTAAAATGTATAGATTAAATATATTTTATGTAATATTTATGATACCCGTGGCTCGGCATGTCCCGTGATCCGTCTTGGCTCACCTAGACTCGTCATAGAATCAGTCTCAAAATTGATACAAGAAAGGCTAAAATCGCGGTTTCAAAGCGCGCCATGATAGGAACAGGGTGGCTCACTGTTCCTCGCCACAGCTCGCGATTCGTGGTTCGCGGCTCGAGTTGCCAAATTGTCGGTAAGTTACGCGAGTCAAAGAGCTCGACAAGGCTCGCGCCTCGACTGAACGAAATAATTAACTGCATTAGATCGTTGTACCACCCAATTCTTCTATGCATGCATATAAATGTGTAAGAGCCTGTTCATTATTGCTAGTTGAGACACTTATTAAGTGACTTTTTGATCATTCAAGTCATAATATGGAGTAGGATGAGAGATGAAAAAATTGTCGAGTTTCTATAATTACATGAAAAAAATGACTTTTCGCAAGCATTAACCACGTTCAAGAGAATACTTGTTTTGAGTGTTGTAAGTTTCTTTCGTGTTGATTAAATTATACTTTTAGATTTTCTAGTCCTGTATCAGCGGAGAAAACGCTAATATTTGCAAAATAAGCATTCTGCTGAACGGAATCATTGACGACCCAACAGCGCAGGATGCTTTATCGGCTTGTCTACTCAGAAAAGCTTCTTTGGCTCGCGAATTTACCGCTAATCTTCGAAAACGACATGTCATGAGTCACGAACTTCGAGCGATAATGAGCTTGGGACCATCCTGGTCCCACGTCGCGTAGAGGCTTTCCAAGCTATGGTGAGTCATGGCGAGCTATGCCGAGCCACGGTCCATTGGATCCTACTCTTGCTCGTATTTAAAACGTTTGGTATGTAATTCGAGCATTATTAGATATTATAAGGCAAGGAATTAAACAATATCACCAACTCGGTTACCTTTAAGTTAAATTTATCGCGAAATTATAGATTTCTACGTATCATTATAATTCAGAGTGTAAGATGACAGACATGAAAAAGATTGTACCTTTCTACTATTCGATAAGCGGCAATATGGAGGAAGACAAGGTCAGTTTTATAACGTCTTTTCTTTTATTTTATCACGTCTCTTTTATTTTTTCAGTTCAATTTTACTATTGGTTTTATTACTTATTTTATTTAATTTTTGTTGTGTAGAAACTTTTAGAACCGGCCGAATACAGTCTGCAATGCAATGATATACATCCATATAGAAGATTAACCTCGATTTTCAACTACTGGTTTAAAATATCACCTGATAAATTTCAACAGATTGACGAAGTAATGCAAATGGCCTATAATGTAGGCACCTTGTAAGTTATCTTTTATTGTGAAGCATAACTCACTTATGTATTTTTGTTAAAATCATATGCGCGCGATAAGGAATAAGGCACAACCTTTCCAAAGAAAATTTGTTTTACAATTTATACTACGAATATTTTCCTCTTTTTGTCGTTACATCTAATACATCGTTCTCCCGCAAAAAAATGACAAGAGTCACTTTAATTCAATATAAAATTTCTGTTTAATATAAAATTGTTCAGACAAATGAAGGAGGGGGGGAGGAACATTGTGTATTTTATAAAATTTACTATTTATTACGCTCTTGACAGAATTATATATAAGTTAACTTATTATAGAACTAATCGCAAATTTCTTGTTTCAAGTTGTCTAGAAGTGTTTTATACTTCTAGATTATATCTATATTAATATATCTATATGTAGATATTAATCTTGTTATGGTGTTATATGTTACTCTCGATGTTACTATTAAAAACTTTCCTTGTATTATTTTTCGTTATTAAGTATTTGAATTTAACATATATCACTTTTCCTGATTGAAAACTGATGCATTTAGAATACCATCTACTCGTAATATAAAATTCGAAAAATTTCGACTTGTGTCATTCTTCTTGCAGGGGTATGATATGTTTTAACAAAGATTATATAAAAATTTATATAAAAATTTTTTTAGATAAGTCGCGAACTTCCACTTCAATTATTGTTTTGCTGTTACAAGTTGCCGTATTTCTGGCCTCATGTTTTTTATCATACTTATTTCTAACATAAACAAATCAAGAAAAATAATAGCCCATCCACTAACTGAAAAGATTATTTTGTGTACATAATTTTTATAGATTTATAATGTTTTTGTTCTTTGACAAATTCGATGATATTCAAGATGAAGCCATTATGCGAAATGGTTTTCCCGTAACCCATTCTATTTATGGACTTCACTATTCAATAAACGCTGCAAATTATTTAGAACTTATTGCTTATCAAAAACTTATTAATTTACATCCCATGGTAATAAGTATGTCTGTGTAAAAGTTTGAAAAATTGAATGTGTTTTATTTTCTTGATGTGTTACAATACAAATCGAAATGGGAAGTATTATAGATAGTTTTACCAAAATTGCTTTTATATAAGTGTAAAACGTGCGTTAAAAGTCGCATTTGGATTTATAAAAATTATGTTTTTCTCAAATATATTAAAAAAATATCTATTTCTTTAACACAATAAAGATGCAAGATGTATTTTTTTAAAACGTTTTTGAAAAATCTTATATCATTTCTTTCTATTGTTCACATAACTGGAACGTTTGATGAGAATTCGGTTTTTTGCATGCATAAAAAAGATGCAGATTCATTGAGTCAATTCCAGTCTCTATTCGTTACTTACTTGTTGAAGATGATTCAAAATTAATCCCGAACGTCCAGTCTATTTTAACGTTGTACTACTTTTTCCGTCTAAAACATAAAATAAACTATTAAAATATAATTCTCATTATAAAACTGCATTTTTTACAGTACGGATTGATAATGCTTTCCTTTAATTTTGATTATTTTAAATTATATTATACATCTTAACAGGCAGTTAAAATTGTGATTGAACAATTCATGGAATATTACAAAGGTCAAGGAATGGATTTATATTGGAAGGAAAATTTCATCTGCCCAACTGAAAAAGATTATCATAGTCTAGCATTAAGAAGTAAATATTCATACTTTTGTAAGCTTCTGTATGTAAAGCGTATTACATATTTATGTATAATTTGAATGTTAATTAATTTTATAGAGAGTGCTTGGCTAATCGAATTGGTGGTAAAATTAATGAAACTATTTTCTACTTATGAAGAAGACGTTTTGTCGCTAGCAAGTACTCTAGGATTGTATCGCCAGATACATGATGATTATTGCAATTTACGGCACGATGAGGTAATCAATAATTTAATTAAATTACTTGAACCAAATTTAACAAAATTTATTGTTATTACAGGATACTAATGAAAACAGTTATTGCGATGATCTGACCGAAGGAAAAATGAGTTTCCTAATTATTCATGCGCTTAAAAACAATCCTGACGATAAAAAATTAATAAGTATCCTTTATCAAACATTATATTTAATATAAAATAAATAGATACTAAGTAACATATATTATTTCGTATTAAGTAGACAACAAGAAAATTAAATGGTAAATACATCTTTATTTTCAAAATTTTTCTAATAACAATTTTTATATAGCATTTGTATATCCTTAATAATAATTCAAGATATTTTGAAACAACGATCGAAAAATATTGAAGTAAAACGTTACTGCGTTAAAATATTAGAGAGTTACGGCTCATTTAAGTACGCGAAAGATGTTCTTGATGAATTGGATAAAGATGAGAACCGAAATTGATCGTTTAGGTGGTAATCCGCTCTTTGTAAAGCTTCTGGACGAGGTAAAGAATAAGATGTTGAAAACACGTATCTAAAGGTTCTCTAACTGAAATGATGAAAAATTCAGAATTATATATTTTATTATTAATAAAATATCAGACGTAGCATTGCGTAATTTATCCATGCTGTAACAAAAATTAATATCTGTATATGAATGAAGATAAATAAAGCTTATTTATGGAACTTCACTAAAAAAAATCATTTGTAAAATGCTATGGCAATAAATCGTTATATACAAACAAAAAAATATTCTTCCGATAAACGGAAAATTCCTCTTAGCATTTCTTCTAACAATGCACGGAAGTGTCGTCCTCCGATTTTGACAAGCTTGTAATATGTTATTCTCCAAACAAAAATAAGCGACAATACATGCCCATACGCACTTTTAAAACGCTCGATTGTGATTGGCCGATTTGCTTACGGCCTTACGATTACGACTAAAATTTTTGTACGCGTGATGGCCTTAAACCTAACGTTCCTATGGTTACTATCTGAACTTCTTTCTCTTTTCATCCTTCTTTCGCTCTGTCAAAACTCACTATATCTATTCGCGTCGCATTTCAATGAATGCGTTAGAGTGAATAAAAGCTATTGTAGGAGCATATTGGAGCATGCAACGCGAATAAACCCACTATTGCAATGAAATAATCTAAACTTAATGAAAATTAATAAAAATAAATTGTAAATATATTGAAAAATTAGGAAAAAATGTAGAAAAATTAAAAAAAATATTAAATCACCTTCAAAACATATATTTATATAGAGTAATATTACATAATTGTAAATATATGCTAGGTATCAAAATGTTATGAGTTGATATAAAAGAAAATTTAGATTTCTTTCTCGAGGTTTCTCACACACTTCACCAAATGGGCGATGCACGTTGTATTTCCCTCCAAATTTTTACTCTCAACCGCTCTCAACTCTTTAAATGGAACATTGAAATGGTCATTTAAATAGAGAGAGAACAATAAAGAAAAGGAAAAAATAAGACGGGGCAACTTACTTATTTCACGCATGTGCACTCCGTTTTGGCCAACATAAAATCAAGAGAGTTGCGCTACTGTGTATCTTGATATTTTGTAATTCGTGATAATGCATTTCCATGTATAGAATGTATTTCAACTAGAAGAACAATTTATGAAGAAAAATTGAAGAACATGTTGCACACGTCAAACTCGTATCATTACTCTGTAAATAATTAGAAAAAAAATCATTAACACGTGTATATGTATAATTATGCGCATTGTAATATTATATTTTTAAATAAAGTTGAACAAGCATACATCTAACCTGTAAAAATATAAAAAAATAGAATATATATTAGACTTTATTAATCAAATATGATAAAAAAATATATAACAAAAATTTATTAATACAAAATAATTCCAATATTACTTACTTTACTGATATTATAATTTTCATCGTCCATTTCGTTATTTTCTCTCCTGTAGTATACTGCATTAAAAAAAAACGAAAATTCATGTCCTCCAACCTCATTTATAATCTCCCGACTTGAATGTCACTAGAAAACACAAGGCTACACAGCCCTCGGCTGAGTAAAGATGTGTAGTGTTGTGTCGACGATAACGGGTAATTGGAACGCAACTTGTGTCACCGTGTGCACGAAAGTGTCTAGGGATATTGTAATTGGAAAGCACCCAATGGTATCGCTGTTTATTGTAAACAGTTTCATAAACACCGATATCGCCGATCCTGAAACCTTCCCGCGCCGCGCTATCTCCATCCTTCCCCCTCCCCTCGCCGCGGCAAACGAATACCCTACGCGCCCCGCTTCGCAATTGTCAACAAAATGACCCAGAATCCCCCCCCTGTATTGTTACTCATAAGGTGCGTTCAGGACGCTATTAGCGCTATTTCTGTTATTCTATCCTTGTTTTACGTCTAATAAACAACGAAGATAGAATGATAGAAATAGCGCTAATAGCGTCTCCCTGAACGCACCAATAGAGTAGAATTGTCCGCAATACGTCTAGGGATTAGGCTATAATAGTATCCCTAGAAGGTAGAGTCTGGCCACACACTGTGATTATTTTCACTGGTCAATCCCAAACCCCCTCACAATGGTGTGACCAATCACACAGTACAGAAATCGCGCGTATACAGAGTGTTTGGTAACGACCGCAAAATATTTCGTGCGTGTGTAGAACAGACTACACTGAGTCGAAAAGTCCTGTACCATTTTGCGGTGTCAACAATAGTTAAGGAGATATTAACGTTTAAAGATAACCGAATAAGAGCGTCCGGTCGGCCTATTGCTGCCGAATGTACAACCCACCGATCGCGGGGAGTGGGGCAAGCACCCCGCTGACCGCCGCGAACCACTAAGCTCGAACGGCGCGCGCGCCTGAAGGCCATCCCCACTCCCAGCGGCCCGCGCGCCGTGTGATCGTGGCCGGTGGGTTGTACATTCGGCAGCAATAGGCCGGCTGGATGCTCTTATTCGGTTATCTTTAAACGTTAATATCTCCTTAACTATTATTGACACCGCAAAATGGTACAGGACTTTTCGACTCAGTGTAGTCTGTTCTACACACGCACGAAATATTTTGCGGTCGTTAACAGACACCATGTATATGTATATAGATGACAATCTGCTTGAAAATATGAAGGCTATGAACGCTTCGAAATATCTATTATACGCAACAGTAAGGCATTTATGTATTCTGTAAATAATGTATATTGCATTATAAAATTCCTTTTATGATTAACGTATTGTAATAATGTTATTTTTGCTAGGTTAGAAAGCTACTTACGGATTTTACACTTCTAAGAAATGTGAAATTGACGAGTTGCAACACGATAATAATTTAACTAACCGTGTGTTCGACCGTTCTTATGTCCTTTATTAATGTCCGTTAAAAGGGTATACCCGCGATATGTACTTAGAGAAAGACATGATCCTCACATATTATACATGATCCCCACCATTTTCTGGCGCCATTTTGAGGAATATGTGGTCAAATTCAATCTTCTAGGGACACTAGGCTATAAAAATATATGGCGACATCTTTAGGATATTCCTGTGATGTGTTTCGAATATTTCAGCTTTGTGGACATTCACACATATTCCCACTATAAATATAAATTGTATAAGTATTATATAAATAAAATTATGTTAGTATTTATTAAATCCATAAATTATATCGACTCTAACTTTTTTAAGAAACGTTTGTAAATTATCAAAATTCTAAGGATTAAATTTAGGAAGATATAAAAACTTTTATTATTACTTTTACTGCTGCAATATACACAATGTGCATAATATTTATTGTTTCTCTTTATTAAAATAAAATCTAGTTCATTAAAACCATTATTCATTTTTCGTGGCATGTATGAGACAATGAATTGTTATATTTAAAAATCCAGTTTATAAATTTTAAGATATTAATACAAACGTTGAGTTGTAAAATTTCATTTCTATAAATATCGCATGAAAAATTTATGACTTCAATACACAATTCAAATTTGCTCAATACACCGAACAATAGAAGCATTGTTTGAACAACAGCTACGTTTTTTCCGTAAAAGCTAAAAGGTTAATACATAAAGGAATATAATGGGCGCATTCAGCAGACTCAACAATTGAGCGAGCGCTCGCTGCTATTGATGTATTCTTCTAGATCTAAAATTCTAATTGGATGAGCTAAAAGAATACACCAATAACAGCAAGCGCTCACTTAACTGATGAATTCGCTGAATGCTCCTATTGGTAGGCTGCCGCGAGAATTTCGGCTGCATGGTGTGTTAATGAGACCTGTGCGCACATTGAGTAATTGTTACATATAAGTTTATATAGATGACACCCCTAATGACACACTTTATCCAGGATACATCCTGGGGATGTGTCCTTAGGATATTTAAACATACGGATATTTCCTGGACGTTCTCAAGACGTTCTTTGGAGATCTGTGCTGTTAGGGACCTTATATAATAGTTTACGCTGTTTACACGAAAACGTAGAATATATTATAATTTACACGTAGATGCACAACTCTGGTATTCAACACTTTCTTTATTCTTGGTGAATTTTTTCTTTAGGCACGCGTGAATATATTTTGCATTACTACATGTATGAATAAATAACAAAAATTTTTATTCATTAAAAAAAGACAAATATCGTTCATCTACCAATCAAATTTGATCATTAAATTGAATTTTTTACGTGATATTTACGTCATACCGACGAGATAGCCAATATAAGCCCATAGATTTAAGTGGGGAGTACATATCCTTGCAAAACACAATGCATAATGCATAAGAAAATGAATCAAAATTTTATTTTCTTTCTTTCCATGCAAAAGGACTTTGATTGGTTGATTTTCTTATGCCCTATGCATTATGCATTATATAAGAGTCTATACTCTCTGCTTTAACATATATTACCTATTCTGTTGTTGCTAGTACATCAGAGAAGAACCTGTAAGTGCTACCGCTATTTATATTTTCGAACATCTTCCTTGCTACACGACATTTCAGCTCTAATTTCGAAGATCTTCAGCAGTAACTTCTAAAACACTATCTTATTACAATTATATAAAAAGAATAGTGTCTATAGGAAAGGGTTGAATTCCACACAGTAATCTCAAGCTTCTGACTCGTACAATACGATTTTTTCGACTCACAGATAAGTATGTAAATACTTTGCTCATAAGAACACAGTTAAATTGTAATGTTAAATGTTTTTTTTGTCGGATTTGCCCCACATGTCCATACGCTACAAATACTCTGAATTATAAACACTTATGTACCCTTAATTTTACTATTATCTTCGTATGACACATAATTTTCTATCAGATACAAAAAATAGCGATAATTGTGGCTGTAGCAGTAAAATATTTTTTACTTTATATAAAGCTTTATTCAAAACATTATGTTTAAAATATTTTTATATTAAAATGTATAGATTAAATATTTTATGTAATATTGAAGATGCCCATGGCTCGGCATGATCCGTTTTGGCTCATTTAGACTCGCGTCACAGTATTAGTCTCAAAATTGATACAAAAAAGACTAAAATCACGGTTCCACGGCGCGCCGTAATAGGAATAGGATAATTCGCTGTTGCTCGCCACGGCTCGCGATTTGTGATTCGCGGCTCGAGTTGACAAATTGTCGGTAAGTTATGAGAGTCAAAGAGCTCACCAGGGCTCGCGCCTTAACTAAACGAAATAATTAACTGCATTGCATCGTTTTACCACCCAATTTTTCTATGCTTGCATGAAAATGTGTAAGAGCCTATTCATTATTACTAGTTGAAGCATTTATTAAGTGACTTTTTCATCATTTAAGTCACAATACGGAATAGGATGATGAAAAAGTTATCGAGTTTCTATAATTACATGAAAAAAAATTGATAAGAAATAACTTTTCGCAAGCATTAACCACGTTCAAGAGAATATTTGTTTTGAATGTTGAAAGTTTCTTTCGGTGATAAAATTATACTTTTAGATCTTCTATAGTTTTATATCAGCGAAGAAAATATTAAAAATTTGCAAAATAAGCATTCTGCTTAACGTGATCATTGACGACCTAACAGCGCAAAATGCTTTGTCGGTTAATCTACTCACAAAGGCTTCTTTTTGCTCGCGAAACTTACCGCTAATTTTCAAAAACGACATGTCATGAGTCACGAACCTCAAGCGATAATGAGCTTGGAATTATCCTGGTCCCACGTCGCGTAGAGGCTTTCCAAGTTATGGTGAGCCATGGCGAGCTATGCCGAGCCACGGTTCATTGGATCCTACTCTTGCTCGTATTTAAAACGTTTGGTATGTAATTCGAGCATTATTAGATATTATAAGGCAAGGAATTAAACAATATCACCAACTCGGTTACCTTTAAGTTAAAATCATAATTTATCAAAATTATAGATTTCTACGTATCATTATAATTCAGAGTGTAAGATGACAGACATGAAAAAGATTGTACCTTTCTACTATTCCATAAACGGTAATGTGGAGGAAGACAAGGTCAGTTCTATGATATCTTCTTTTTTATTTTATCATATCTCTTTTATTTTTTCAGTTCAATTTTACTAACTATTGGTTTTATTACTTGTATTATTTGATTTTTTTTGTGTAGATACTTTTAGAACCGATCAAATACAGTCTGCAATCCAGTGATGCACATCCATATAAAAGAATAACCTCGATTTTCAACTACTGGCTTAAACTATCACCCGATAAATTTCAACAGATTGACGAAATAATGCAAATGGTCTTTAATGTGTGCATCATGTAAGTTATCTTCCGTTGTGAAACATAACTCACTTTTTATAGATTTATAAAGTTTTTGTTTTTTGACAGATTCGATGACATTCAAGATGAGGCCATTATGCGAATTGGTTTTCCCGTAACCCATTCTGTTTATGGACTTTACTATTCAATAAACGCTGCAAATTATTTAGAACTTATTGCTTATCAAAAACTTATTAATTTACATCCCATGGTAATAAGTAGTTTATGTCTGTGTAAAACTTTGAAAAATTGAATGTGTCTTACATTCTTGATGTGTTACAATAGAAATCAAAATGAGAAAGAGACAGTTTTGCCAAAATTGCTTTTATATAAGTGTAAAACGTGCGTTAAAAATCGCATTTGGATTTCTAGAAAATATGTTTTTCAAATATATATATTTTAAAAATATCTATTTCTTTAAAACAATAAAGATGTAAGATATATTTTTTAAAATGTTTTTGAAAAATCTTATACTATTTCTTTCTATTGGACACGTAACGGGAATGCTTGATGAGAATTCGATTTTTCGCATTCATAAAAGATATGCAGTTTCATTGAATCGATTCCAGTCTCTATTCGTTTCCTACTTGTTGAAGACGATTGAAAATTAATCCTGAACGTCCAGTCTATTTTAATGTTGTACTACTTTTTCCGTATAAAACATAAAATAAACTATTAAAATATAATTCTCATTATAAAACTGCATTTTTTACCGTGCGGATTGATAATGCTTTTCTTTAATTTTGATTATTTTAAATTATATTATACATCTTAACAGGCAGTTAAAATTGTGATTGAACAATTCATGGAATATTTCAAAGGTCAAGGAATGGATTTTTATTGGAAGGAAAATTTCATCTGCCCAACTGAAAAAGATTATCATAGTCTAGCATTAAGAAGTAAATATTCATACTTTTGTAAGCTTCTGTATGTAAAGCGTATTACATATTTATGTATAATTTGAATGTTAATTAATTTTATAGAGAGTGCTTGGATAATCGAATTGGTGGTAAAATTAATGAAACTATTTTCTACTTATGAAGAAGACGTTTTGTCGCTAGCAAGTACTCTAGGATTGTATCGCCAGATACATGATGATTATTGCAATTTACGGCACGATGAGGTAATCAATAATTTAATTAAATTACTTGAACCAAATTTAACAAAATTTATTGTTATTACAGGATACTAATGAAAACAGTTATTGCGATGATCTGACCGAAGGAAAAATGAGTTTCCTAATTATTCATGCGCTTAAAAACAATCCTGACGATAAAAAATTAATAAGTATCCTTTATCAAACATTATATTTAATATAAAATAAATAGATACTAAGTAACATATATTATTTCGTATTAAGTAGACAACAAGAAAATTAAATGGTAAATACATCTTTATTTTCAAAATTTTTCTAATAACAATTTTTATATAGCATTTGTATATCCTTAATAATAATTCAAGATATTTTGAAACAACGATCGAAAAATATTGAAGTAAAACGTTACTGCGTTAAAATATTAGAGAGTTACGGCTCATTTAAGTACGCGAAAGATGTTCTTGATGAATTGGATAAAAAGATGAGAACCGAAATTGATCGTTTAGGTGGTAATCCGACCTTTGTAAAATTTTTGGACGAGTTGAAGAATAAGATGTTGAAAACACGTATCTAAAGGTTCTCTAACCGAAATGATAAAAAATTCAGAAATATATGTTTTGTTATTAATAAATTATCAAACGTAGCATTACGTCATTTATCCACACCGTTGTATAAAATAATTTCTTATTAAACAGCAAAATATAACAAAAATAAATATCTGTACGAATGAAGATAAATAAAGCTTATTTATGAAACTTCACTGAAGAAAACCATTTAAAATACCGTTTAGAAAAAAATCGATTTTTCTCTTTCGAAACGAATATCTCCGGAACTGTAAGAGATAGAAAAAAGTTTTCAGAAATAAAATTGAATGGCAAATACCTTAGAAATATAATAAAATTTTTTTTCATTATAATTAAACAATTTTTATTATAAATAAATAATTTACAAAATTTGTTTTATTATAGTTCTAAAGTACTCTTGAAGCCATTCAATTTTTATTGTGAAAATATTTTTCTATCTTTTACAGTTCCGGCAATATTCGCTTCGAAAGAGAAAAACCAATTTTTTTCTAAAGTGTGTTTCACCTCCTAAAAGAGCGTATGTGCATGTATAAAAAAATACGTGTCACTTATTTTTGTCTGGAGAATAATATATTACAAACTCGTCAAAATCAGAAGACGACACTTCCGTTCCTTCCTTTGTAAGTAAAAAATTTTAAATGAATCTCACACAGGCGCGTGTATTCATGACATGTATTTATCTATAAAAATAAGGACACATGAACTATGATCAAAAATTAATTTGTTTATAAAACGTTCTATTATAATAACTCGAATAGCCTTTTGAAATAAGAGGATGCACTAGAATGATAATAATTACTATACGTAGAGGAAAGGTCCCTATTATGAGATATCGATTTCATTTTGGGTAAATGCTAGAAGTCTATAAGCAGAATAAACAAAAATGATAGATCATTTTGAAAGGAATTTAATAAGCTTTAAGATGACGTTACCTAAAATTTAATTCAAATTCCATTTTTTTTTAAATTAAAGAAATGTAAAAAAGTGAGCAAAACGCAATATGAAAAAATTGTGCTCCTAATATGAGATGTCCCGAAAAATCGATAGTAAAACGGAAAGTATATCAATATTGCAATTAAAAAACTTTATTTAATGTTTCTAAAATATGAACAAACAGCCAGCGTGCGCAAAAAATGAGCATACAATAGATTATACTTAGAACTTGTTTTCAAGTAGTTAGAATCAAGCATCGCAAATATAGGCACTCGACGTTCATTCCGGTTGTCTTTTTTATTATTATGCAATAACATTTATACTTTAGCAACGATTTTCACTATAACATAGAAGCATTCCTAATATTTCATATTAGGAATACCCTGAGTATCTCATATTACGATTTCCACGCCTTATAGCTTTACGATCATCAAATCTAACTTCTATAATTAAACAATTCAACATATCCCGTATTTTTCTATTAGTACGACTTTACTCTATCACTACATGAAGATTTTATTGCCAAATATTTATTTATTAAATAATAAACAATGTTTAAATGCTCATCTCAATAAAACTTGAAGACATCCAAATTTTTAAATCTTGTTTTACAATAACTACAGGCATGATCTAATAATGAACTTTTTACTAAATAGTTTTCAATCCAAGAGCAATAAATTCATAATGGAACCAATAGATAGCGTTTATTAGTTTGACAGACACGCTGCTATCTCATATTAGGCGCCTATCTTATAATAGAGGACTTTCCTCTATTTATTAAAATGTATATTTTTATTGATGTGACGTTTGATTATTCGCAACATGTTTTTATTAATATGTTACAGCAAGTGTAAGACATTGTTCAGTAAATAAATATATTTATTAGGAATAGCATATATTTTTAGTCAGTTGACATTTTTGTTACTATCTTACGTTAATGCATACATTGAGTCTATAAATGTACATATTTACAAAATTTTACTCTTCGACGTTATATAATATCTACGAAAATTGTCTGTGACATTATATAATATTTAAACATTTACATATAATCGTGACATTTTTTAGTTTTTAAACGGGCAACCGGTATTCTTCCTGAAAAATAAATTTTTATTCATATACACATATTTTTGCGTACATATACAAATAATGTTCTATATTCTTATTTTTTTATCATTAAGTCAATATCATTCGAAACTTAGTTTATTCTACTAGCATTATGTGTTGCAAGTTATTATTCATCGTCTTTTTATTATTCGTATTTTAATGACAAGCCATACAGTTTGTCATTATATAAATTAAATAGATACCGCAATGCTTCTGAAGTATTATAAAAAAAAGTATTCTGAATATTTTTAAATTTCAGATTGTTTATATATTTTTTTCATTATAATGAAACTATAATATTATATTATAATATATTATATTATATATTATATTATATAATATATTATATTATATATTATATAGGATATAATATTATATTATATTATAAAAATAAATATTATGTTATATATAATACTTTATCTTTTATATGATATGATTAATCTTTGGCTCTATTATTGGAATAAACAATTTGAAAAACTGATCGACGCTGATACCGTATTTAGTTTCTGTGTGTTGAAATATATCATAACGAAATAATTATTTAAATCTGGTTTAAACTTAGAACATTCATTTTTTGTTAAGATTCAATTTATAGATTATCTGTAATTAATTTTTTCTTTACAATCTAACTCTTTTGTCAGTAATTTTTCATCTTTTCATTATTGTATGTTTCAAAGTTCCTATTAAAAATAAAAAAAAGCAACAAAATATAGAAGTCAGTATTCATAATTGGTTCTTATTTTAAGACCTTCTTAAGTAATATTTTAAGATGCTAATACAGTTTAGTGACTGATCGATTTTTAAAACGATCTCATACGCAAGAATTTTCTCATATAATAATTGGCGATAAATACCGACTAAAGTCCTCTCTGTTATTAGAAAGGTAGGATTTTTAAAATGTCATAATAAACCAGTTAAGCACACTTTACTTGTTTTTTTTTGCAAGTTCTTTTTATCACAATTTCTTGCAATGGTATTACAATCAAATTTGCAAGAACCGTGTTTTATTTAGGTAAAAAAAAATTTTATTTCTCATCGTGACTTCTTTATTGAAATAAATTCTATGTAGAATACTTTTTAAAAGTATTTATTAGCAATTGTATATATGAATATTGACAATTTAATATAGCATATCGAATAATTTTATAATGAAATTTTACGATTGTTTTGTACGTCATGCAATTATGTATTATACAATTATATCTATTGTTTCTTTATAGACATAACGTATAGAAAATTATATGTAACTAACAAGTGTCTATCTAAAAAAAATGTTCACTCCTTCACATTCATTCCTTCACGCAAAACGATGCGATACCTCGCATCGTTTTTTTCTTTCACAGATTTGTAAATCAATAAATTAAAACTCTCTCTCTCTCCCTCTCTCTCTCTCTCTCTCTCTCTCTCTCTTTCTCTCTCATCTTTTCTGAATCTCCCATGATGATTTCTTTAAAATCTCCTCTCTCAATTTACAATTTTAGAAGGCATTATTTCGGCCTCGCGCACTTCTCGCGTTCGTTCTTCCCGTAAACTGAATCAGGTACTCAAATAACATGTTAGCTAAGATAGTTTTGCTAAGATACTTTTGCTGCTATAATGAAAAAACTTGTTACATTAGCAATCTTCATTGTAGCAAAGAATTAGTTCCTCTAACAATTCAAGTTAATTAAAACAACAAATTATGATAAATGGCTTTTATTAAAATTAAAAGAAAATATAATTATATTAAGCTGGATCTTCATAGCACACACCATGCGGGTCGCAGGTCGCAAGATTAGAACCTAATCTAACCTAATTATAGTATTTTATCGCTAAGAAGCGCCATAGCGGTCAGAACGTTAAGATTTTGAACTATTGTTTTATTTAAATGAATTAATTTCAGAAATTATAATTGCGTGCCGATATGGTTGTCGGACTTTCAACGCAATCAAATCTAAAAATATTAATAATCCCCCCAAATTTCCCAACTTAAAAACTGTAATAAACTTATTGCGAAAAATAATGCCTCGGCCGGGAGTCGAACCCGGATCTCTTGCATTCCGTGCGAGCGTCCTAAGCCTTTAGACCACCGAGACCTTAGCATTATTCCTCGCAATAATCGATATGTATAGAGAGTTACGCATTTTTCGGTATGCATGTATAAATAATAATAAGATTAAAAGACCGTTAATGTTAACTACATTGCTTTAAATTAATTAAGCGCCATAATTCATTTAAATGAATTTACAATAGTT
>NW_017255976.1:0-335 GCF_001594055.1 Mycetomoellerius zeteki
CTATTATAGTATATAATATAATTAGTATATTACATAGTTTTGTATAATATATAATTATTATTGTATATAATTTAATGATTATATTATCATTTTTATATAAGTATTATATTACATAATTTTGCGTATAACATTAGTCAATGGATTGTACTCTATCACCCTATCATCAAGATATTCAAGATATCTTTTTCAAGAGAATCTTGGTCATGTACTATACGTATCGTTATATCAGTAACGTTTCGCACGATGACCGGGAGGTAAATGACGTTTGTTGGAGATTAGACAATTTATATCCAGGTGGAACGTTTATCGCGAATTCGTGTATCGTATGTGTTGAT
>NW_017255977.1:0-13526 GCF_001594055.1 Mycetomoellerius zeteki
CAAGTTTTCAGGTTAGAAGTATATGATATTTATAATAAATGCATTTATGTAAATATATCTCTTTTTTCAAATTAAAATAATTTTTTTTTAAATTATATGTAGATGGTAGTTGGAGACACAGTATTATTGTCACAATCAATAGTGTCTAGAATTATTTTTCGTGTGTCAGCTCTACTTGCTAGTTTAATTAAAGAAATTATTCAGATACCCACTACGCAGGAAAGAAGAAATGAGAATCATCAATTATTTCGCGTTCTTGGTTATGGTAACGGAGCAATTGGTTTACCCGGAATTGACGGCGCAATTGATTGCACACATATACGATTAACACATACAAGATTCCATCGTCTTGATGAAGTTTATAGAAATAGAAAAGGATACTTTTCATTAAATGTACAAGTATGTATACTACTTCAAAATTAGTAATAATTATTTCTAACAGTTATTTAAATAATGCTAATGATACAATATTATAATAAATAATTTCACGTTAACATTTATTATAATACAGACTATTGTTGGACCTCGTATGGAATTTTTGAATATTATACCAGAATATCCTGGCAGTCAACATGATAGCAGGATATTTCAAAACTCAAGGATATATATATGATATATGGAGGGAAAGTTAAATGGGAAATTAGTTGGTGATTCTGGTTATCCAGTTTTACCATTTCTTTTGACACCAATAGGAAATCCTCAGACAGATGAGGAATTGATGTATATATTTATGGATATACATATATATACATATATATAGTTTTATGAATATATTAACGCATGTATGTAAATATTATTTTTAGGTATAATACTATTCATGGACGGACAAGACAAATTGTAGAGAGAACATATGGCGAATGGAAATGACGATTTCCTTGTCTATCAAGAGGACTCAGCACAAAATTATTATGCTCTACATCTATTGTAGTAGCATGTGCTGTGCTACACAATCTTGCATTAATATTCCGTGATGAACTTCCTGAGGGTAATGAAGATGATGTATGTGATGAATATGAAGATGTTCCAGTAAATTCACCACAATGGCAGCCAGGAGAAGGGTTTGCAATGAGACAAGCTCTTATCGAGCGTTTATTTCGATAAATTTTTTACATTTCCAGACAGCACAAGACAATAAAATAAAAAAAAAAACAGTTTCGTATTGTTGTATTTTACCCTGAAATCTCTTGTCGCCGTAATATATACTAATTGAAACTTCTTTTCTATTATTATTATTACTTATTCATTACTTAATGCACAAAATAACAGTTACTTAACATAATAAACTTAGTATAATGAACAGTTAAAACTTAAAATAATAATAAAATAATAAAAAAACTTAAAATAATAATAAAATTAGTATAATGAACAGTTAATATAAAATAATAATAAGATTGAAAGACCGCTAATGTTAAACATAATAATATTAAATTAAGAAGCGCCATAACGGTCAGAACGTTAAGATGTTGAACTATTGTAAATTCATTTAAATGAATTAATTTCAGAAATGATAATTGCGTGCCGATATGGTTGTCGGACTTTCAACGCAATCAAATCTGAAAATATTAATAATCCCCCCAAATTCCCCAACTTAAAAACTGTAATAAAACTTATTGCGAAAAATAATGCCTCGGCCGGGAGTCGAACCCGGATCTCTTGCATTCCGTGCGAGATAATATAAAATAGTTTACATAAACAATCTCACGTTTTTTTAAGTCTTTTAAAGTTTTTTATAGTTTTAAACCTACAAATAGTTAAGGAATAATATCTTTTTCTTTCTTTAATAAAATTTCAGCTATTTCAGCCTTTTTTTCAACTTCTGCAACTTTTGCTAGCGACATCCTTAATTCTGCTTTATTTATTTCTTTTAAATGAGTTTCTTTAATAGCAGCCATCGTTTCTTCATGTTTGAGTTTTACTTTGGCCAACTGTTGTTCTTGCTTTATTATATTCCTTATTCTTTCAATTTTTAGATCATCTTCTGTTTCTATGAACTTGCGTTCCTTCGTGGTCTTGCTTGTTCCCATTGTTATTTCTTCTATTATAACTTCTGTAAAAAAAATATAACATATTTAAAGATGTAAAAGAATCACTTTATAAAAATAAATATAAATATAAATATAAGTATAAATATAAACATAAGTCTTATCTAATAAGCTAATATTTATATTTCATATATTTCATGTACCGTAAGAATTAGCCAATTACAATCAAGAATTGTCAAAAACTTTCAGCTTACTGTCATATATTTTAATAACATACCTTGGGAATCTGATGCTTTTGTTTTACATAAAGGTATGTTTTCCTTATCTGTCACTTGATCAAACTCAAATTCTATTGTACTGTCATTTATATCTTGTACGATCTGTTTATGATCTAAAATTTTGTAAAAAATAAATGCAAACAATTACTATAACCATTATTATTTACTATTACTATTCCCAAATAAATGCTTACTTTCTATTTCATCATCATTCATATTTGATGAAAATAATGTAGGGGCTGTGGCCATTAAATTAGACGCTATTAAAGCAACATTTGGATCAAGTTCTGAGGATGGTGTTTCTGGTCCGCCACCTGTAGCAAATCTAGCTTGTCTTTCTTTTGTTATAATATCTCTTTGAGTTTGTTTTAAGTTGGTCCACAGCTTTTTCAGTTGTTGTATATTTCTCTACAAAAATAAAGGAATATTAAATAATTAATAGTAATAACTAAATAGTTGTTATATTTATAATACTAAAATGACGAATAATGAATTTAAAATTAAACGAAGGAATTTAAGAGCCAAACTAGATTTATATACCAATTGAAATGTTTATATAAATTTACAAATAATACAATGAAGATGTTTATACGTACAGTTCGTAAGCTTTTTTCTTATTTGTTAAAAGAATATTAATACAATGTAAAATAAATATTTTAATAATTTCACAACCAACTCGATAAGAATTTGTTGAAATAAACATTAATTACAGAAATTGCTGTAATAATAGATTACCCACAATTTGTAAAAATGGAGAAAATGAACTCGGACGTTCACTCTTCTATTTCTATCAAATCTCATATGTTACATTCAGGCAATATTCTTTCTAGTTACGTTGTAAAATTAACACTAGCTGAACTGTTAAAAATGGATGAGTGACAGAATCCAAGTTTATTTTCTCCATTTTTACAAAATGTAGATTAACTCACTATTGTAGCAAGCCTTTCAATTGTACGTATTACATTCATGTTATATTCAGTTTGTTGACATAATTTGTTAAAATTATCTAATTATATTCTATAAAGAAATAAATGTTTCTTACCTCTTGCGTAATTAATGACGAATTATTAAATTCGTCACAAATGTTAGTCCACGCAACTTCTTTTTCGCGAAGTGTGTTAACATTACTTTTTTTGCATTCAATAATGTTTTTATATTTATTTAAAATTTGTAAGAAAAGATTCTTTTCCGCAGAGGCGTATAATGTCTACTCTTATTACTTGCCATTTTTCGTTATATCCGTATGAAAATCTTTATCTTTTGGAAAAGAACCTTGAAACACAAATATAACAGTAACCAAGTAAATATACAATATTCAAATTCTTCTATCATATTGGCTGCGGTCCACTTGACGCTACAAACGCTTCGAAGCGTTTGAGCGACCAATCAGAACAGAGAATTTTACTAATCAAAGAATGCTTCGAAACATTTGTAACGTCAAGTGGACCGCAGCCATTATTGGTTGTTCTAACGGAATTATGACGGAAGTTCCCGAACACAAATGCGCACTGTCATAAAGTATGATCTTTACAAAGGTAATCTAGAATTGGAATAATAAGAGGCATAGATCCCTCTTTATCATTAGAGGATATTCAATCAGGAATTTCCTGGTCAGGCAATCCCTTTGATATTTTAAAAATGGAAAAACTAAAGTTTATCTCTAAAAATTCTCATACTCTAGAAAACTCAGAAACAATAAAAATAACATTTAGCTCAGGAATCTTACCTGAATTTATCGACCTATGGAAGGTTAAAATTAAATTGAGAAGCGCCATAACGGTCAGAACGTTAAGATGTTGAACTATTGTAAATTCATTTAAACGAATTAATTTCAGAAATGATAATTGCGTGCCGATATGGTTGTCGGACTTTCAACGCAATCAAATTCGGGTTCGACTCCCGGCCGAGGCATTATTTTTCGCAATAAGTTTATTACAGTTTTTAAGTTGGGAAAATTTGGGGGGATTATTAATATTTTCAGATTTGATTGCGTTGAAAGTCCGATAACCATATCGACACGCAATTATCATTTCTGAAATTAATTCATTTAAATGAATTTACAATAGTTCAACATACTTAACGTTCTGACCGTTATGGCGCTTCTCAATTTAAAGTATTATGTTTAACATTAGCGGTCTTTCAATCTTATTATTGTTAAAATTAAAGTTATCCCCTTTGCTAATAGAGTGAGAAAATGCCTGAATTGCGCAAGATGGGGTCATATCTCGCGCAATTGTAAAGGAAAACTAACATGCCCATCGTGTGGTGGAAATCATTCTAAAGATAACTGTAACACACAGACTATCAAATGTGTAAATTGTTCTAAAGATCATAATTCATTCGATTTAAGATGTCATATTTTTAAAAAATTAAAACTAATAAACACTATCTGTGCTTATGCAAATGTTGACAGAAGAATGGCTCTTAAGTTTATTAAACAACAAAATATTAAAGATATTAAAGATGCTCTTAGAACATGCCACTCTATGGCTTACGCTTGACAAGAGATTACAGAAGATATAACAATATATTATATGAAAATAACCACAATATATTCTATGAAGAAGTGAACCTAAATGACATTGAAATGACATACTCTAAATTTATTTATATACTTCCAGGCTTCCGTTTCACTCTTTATATTTCGTATCTTGTTTTCCTCTTCTCTTTCGTGTTTCTTCTTCTGTTCTTTGCACCATTCTCTATATGCCTTCCTTTTCGTGACATATACTTCACTATTTATCTTTCTTTTCCTTAAATCTCTCAGCGTCTTTCTCAGCTCTCTCTTTCTCTTTTTCCATTCCTTATCATACCAGCTCTTTTTTCCCAAACTCCATGGTATTATCTTCTTTTTGTATCTCACCAGCGAATTCTTTATCTTCTCTCTCATCTCCGTCCACGCTCCTTCTACATTATGTTGCTTGCATATCCATCCTCTGCAATTTTCTTGATATCTACTTATCCCTTCTTCTGTCCAGTCATTCCTTTCTAATTCTATTACCCTTTTCTTGGTTCTCCTCTCAGTCTCTTGCTTTCCAATTAGTTCCACTTCTAGCGGTAAATGATCTGATTCTGTCCGTATCCCTTCCTTAACTCTCTTCACCTCTCCTATCGCTCTGTCGTTGCTTATCACGTAATCGATTACCGATGAACCGCATTCTCCTATGTATGTCCATCCCCCTTCTTCCCCGAAGCTTCCGTTTAGTATTGTCCATCCTCTATCTTCTATCTTACTTATCAGCTTACGTCCCTCTCCATTGGTTTCTTGGTCTATTGACTGTCTCACTTCTTTCTTCTCATTAACTTTTTCCTCTCTTATTGGTCCTCCTTTGTTTCCCGTTCTTGCGTTAAAGTCACCTCCTAGTAGTAGTAGTTCCTCTTCTTCTTGTAATCTCTCCAAAATTCTGTCCATTGTTTCGTCTATCTTTTGGCTATATATCGTGAAGATCCTCCAACTGTTTCCCTCGAGCTCCAGCTTCATCTCCATTATTCCCTTATCTACTTTTTCTATCTTTATTTCTTTCTTATTTCTTCTTGCCGCCATGATTATTCCTCCTTTCGCTCTGCCTTTCTTACTTTCTCTCTCTGCTGGTATGCTCCACCACTCAAATTCTTTTGGTAAATTCTCTTTCAACTTCTGCCACCTCTCTTCTTCTACCCAGGTCTCTGTTAATCCAAGTATGTCGAAATTTTCCAAATATCTCCACGTCTCCTCACACTTGTTGACTAGTCCTGCCACATTCCAAAAACAGATTTTTATCACTTCTTCTTCCTCTTCTTCTCCCCTACACTCTTGTTCTCATTTTGCCTTACTCTCTTTTTCTTCTACTAGTTTCTTCTCCTTCTCGTCCCAACGGTACCACCTATCTTTCAGGAATATCTTTCTATAACCTACTCTAGTTTTGTTACCTTTTCTGTTTTCTTCTGTTGCCTTCTCTCTTAAGTATTTCTGTATTTCTCTTTCCTTTCTCGTTAAGTCGTCGTCGATGAATATTCCTGATTTTAGTTCTTTTTTCTTGACCATTATCTCTCTCTTCTGTCCCCAGCTACTTATCTCTGCTACCACCGTACTCCTGTCTCCTCTCATTCTTAACTTAAACGCCTTATTTACCTCTACTTCCGTCTTCAGGTTATCTCTTATGAATTCCTTGACCTCTTGTTCCATCCTCTTCTCTCCCCACACCTCTACCCCTCTTATCACTATATTATTTCTCCTTTTCTCTCTCTCTCTTCTCTCTCTCTCCCATTCCAAGTTTTCTAACCTGCTTTCTATACCTCTCCTCTCATCTAACCACTCTTCTTTATCTTTCTTTTTTTCCTCGTCTCTTACCTGTTTCTCTTCTCTCCACTCCTTTCTGATCTGTTCTATCTGTCCTAGCATTTTTTCCATTTTCTTTCCTATGTTCTCCTCGATCTCCTTTCCCATCTTCTCCATCGACTTCATGATGAAGTCTTCACCCGCCGTTACATATTTCTCCATGCTCTTACTCTCCTCTTTGGTTTTATTCTTACTACCTATCGGTCTGCCCGCTGGCGCCATCTGTCCTCTACTCCTATTACTTCTACGTTCTGCTTTTTCCGTTTCTTGCTTCTCGCTTCTTCTTAACCTCTAAATTCTCACCGCTTTTGTTCCTTCTTCACCTTCCTTTCCTTCCTTTCCTTCTTATTTTTCTTCTTTCGCCGCTGATCCTTTCTTCCTCTTTCGTCTCCCCACCTACTCTTGTCTCTCACTGTTTCTTAATTACTTCTAAATATACTCTCTTAATCCCTCTTCCTGAACATGCGTCTGCCCGTCCACTCTACTCAACCGGAAGTCAAATGTCATACTCAAATCTGAGTAAAACAAATTCTCTCAGGATATAGGTAATAATATGTATAATAGTAAAACATCATTAGATACAAGAATTTCATATGGTAACATAATAAATAATTATATGTTAAATAACCACCCAAATACCAGAAGATCTAACTTTAATATTAACGATGTCTTAATAGAATCAGATTCAACAACAATATCCCCACACGATACAGTATTAACTCAAATTTATCTTTTATTATTCGAATCAAACCTCTCCAGAAAATTAAAACTTCAAAACATTGCTAAAATAGCTTTAAATTATTTATCAAACTACCAAGTAATAGATAGATAATTCTCCATCTTCAGATCTTCAGTTAATATAGTATATATCTGTTTTTGTATTTGGTATTAAGTTTTTATTTATTAACGTTTCTTTTGTCTTGTTATATTAATTAATTATTAAATAAAATGATGAAATGCCTTCAATGGAACTGTAGAGGATTTTCATCCAAAATAAAGGAGTTTTCAAATTGGATTGAAAACTTTGATATTTGTTGTCTTCAAGAAACATGTTAAAACCAGATATTGTATTATTGAACACAAGGCTTTATTTTCGAATATATGTACTGACTCTAAAAGTAGCTTAGAAGCACTATTCCAAAGAAAACCAGATCAATTCAAATTAAACCCATTAATTAGAGATCTACAAAATAAATTATTATTATACAATACGACTTTTCCAAATGGTAGAATTCGTTTCACCTGGTGCCCAGCACATGTGGGTATTAGTGGTAATGAAAAAGCGGATGAATTGGCTAAATCTGCATCAATTTCAGGTGAATCTTTAAACAATAAAATAGACTATAGTCAATGCATATCAAATATGAAATATCATTACAACGATATCAATGAATCTTTCATACAATCTTTGAATCAAAATACAGGATTATTTTATAATAACTTGGCTAAATATATAAACTTAAATTCATTTAAAAAGCATAGATATAATAGACAAGAATTTTGTGTTACTATTAGACTCGTTACAGGCTATTCGTATACAAATGAATTTCTATTAAAAAAAAATTTAAAAGATAGTCCGGTATGTGTGACTGTGGTTTTGATATTCAAGATATCGACCATATCTTTTGAGCATGTCCTAAACTAAATAATATAATAAAAATAGAATTAATAAATAAATTAATTAAATTAAAAATTTTCCCTCCTTTATCTATTTCAAGTGTTATTGCAACTGGTAATATTACGGCAATAAAGAATTTGGTTAAATTTATTAAAAATAATAATTCAAATTTATAAAAAAAAAAACTTTAGTGAAATTCTCTGAGCGGTCTATCATATGGGGGAATCTCATTTCCCTAGAATATCCAATTCACCCCTCTACTGTGAATCTGGAGTATTTCTGCTTTGAGAGTTCAACGCATTGATAAGATCTCCAACTAAAGAAATCTTAATTCTCATTTACATACGATTTGAGACCTCTGCTCTCCGAGGAGGTTATTTATTGGATCAATTTGATCCAATAAATAACCTCCTCGGAGAGCAGAGGTCTCAAATCGTATGTAAATGAGAATTAAGATTTCTACGTTCTCTGCATGATACTGTGACTCTATATTTGAGTCGGAAAATCAAACAAGGGGAAACCAGAAGAAGAAGAAAGACGTATGCGCTAGAAGACGGCATCTTTCCCTCTTCGCCACAACACGGGACACTTCTCACGTAATACCACATAATTACACGTAGAAGCACGGCTCGGGATACATAAGATATCGCAGGGCACGTAAAATATCGCACACCGTATACCTGGCGAAGGGAGAAGGAACGTGGCGAAGGAATGTGTGCCGTTCACATCTGTCAACTACGAAGTAATCTTTACGGTTAGCCAGAAGGTTTTGTTAAATCAATGCGCCGTGTATTAATTATAATAATTTGTGTATTTCGCGTTGAGGCGATTCCTTAATAATAATAATAATAATAAAGTGCCTTAAGTTTTTACTGGACACACGATAATCGCAGAAATCTTCTTTTGACCGCATTTCCATCTAGACACAGAGTTTTGGTACCTAAAATCCCCTTTCCTTGTAAAAACAGAAATTCTAGGAAACTAGGACACTAGATCTCTATAAATACATAAATTCGGGAAAAAACTTACACCAGCAAGTCTGTTCAAAATGATTATTGGACAAAAATGAAGTTACTGCGAACGTGACATTGGGTGCGTTCAGCAGAACGTTTGTTTTGCAACTGTTGTAAGTTTCCTTCGCGCTAATTGGATCATACTTTTAGATCTAGAAGAATGGTCCTATCTCAGCAGACAATCATAAAACGGTTGCAAAACTGTTGAGTCTGCTGAACGCAGCCATTGGGTGCTTTCCAGCAAGGACACACTCAGACAATGGGTGCATTCAGTACCACGACCGCTCAATGACAACGCTCATTGAGTAAAAAAGGGATTAATCTAAGATTAATCTCTTTTTTACTTAGTGAGCGCTATCATTGAGCAGTCGTGGTATTGAATGGACCCACTGTGTAACACATTGAGTCGTTTCATCCTTGTTTAACGTTGGCAAACAACAAGGATGAAACGACTCACTGTGTTACACAGTATCTGACTATGTCCTTGCTGGAAAGCACTCATTATTTTTTTTCACACTCGACTGTGATTGGTCAATTTCTTACTCTTACTTCTTAAACTTAGAGTCCTAGATTTATCAGAGAGGCGCAACCGGTGTTACGCATTCTGATTCGCTGTTGCAATTACATGACTTGGCAACCATTTATAGTACTAGTGACATATTTCTATTTCATTTTATCCTATACATTCTATCTCACTCTATCTCATTCTTGCTCTTGAACAGTATCCATGCTGACTAAATTGTTATTATTGGTATTATACAGAAAGCCTTGATTACTTGTTCGTTAACAGTAGATATATATGCTTCACAATTATCATTTTTTTCAATGTTTCTTGAATGTAAGAACATAATACTGCAATCGTACCTGCAATTATACAATATCTTATCTTCAAACATTTCTGTTTTAATTTACAAACAAGCAATCACAAATGACTTTAAAATTACTTCATTTCAAACAGTTGGAATACTCCATAGTAAAACTCCACATTAAACTATATGAAATTCTTCTACGTATCATACAGAATTATTTATCTGAGTAATGCAATAATATTTTTTTAATTTCAGGAATAATTTTATCGAGAATCTTTACCATCGAGCAAAGTTTTACTCGATGTTAACAGCAGTGCAATTTAAGAGGTTATGGTGATACGCAAAAGCGATTATAATGACAATTAATCAACTGACTTATTAATACATAAATATTCTCTCTAAAGAATTGATACGATTCATTTAAATATAATTTTATATTACTTTGTCTTATCTTGTTTGACAGTTTAAAGGCAGTTTCATAGCATGTCAGTCATGTTTAGTACCCTCCCTAGTATACCTTTGTTATACAAGCCGGTTGCGCCTCTCTGATAAATCTAGGACTACGGTCCACTTGATGCTATGAATGCTACGAAGTATTTTTCAATTGGTTAATTAATAAAATTCTTTCTTCTGATTGGTCAATCAAAAGTTTCGAAGCATTTGTAACGTCAAGTGAACCGCACCCTAGAACTCTACTTAAACCAAGCTTACTTTGCATATTGTAGACGGGCCATTAGATATAAATATCTATACTTACGACGCTGTGATGCGATACTAATGTAGAACCAGCTTCAGGTTTCTCTCTGCTTCTACGTTACCATGGCAGAGGAGAACTGAGAAGGCTTGACAATTCGAAAGTATCAAGAGAAAGCTAATGCCCGTGTCACACTATGCATTGGAGACTGAGGATTACAAATTGAGGATTAGAATTCAGCCAATTAGAACGAAACGGATTAAACTTAAAATTACCTGATTGGTCGAATTCTAATCCTTAATTCGCAATCCTCAATCTCCAATGCGTAGTGTGACACGGGTATTAGGAAAGAGATGGTATTTGTGGAATAACTTTGCGGTAAACATTATTGTATACTTGCATAAAATTAGTCATTTCTTCTGGTTTATTCAGATTCACTGCTAATAGATTAGAAATAATTATTAGAGACGAATTAATTTGAATTTTTATAAAAGTTTATTTGTATGAAGATTTGACCTTTCTGAAAAATATATATAATTATATTTTAATAGAGGGCAAGTCAATAAGTTTTTAGAAAAACATAGTAAAACACAATTTTTTTTTATCGATTCATTTTTATTTCTCAACATAGTCTCCTTTCAGCTCGATACACTTGATCCAACGATTCTCCAACTTTTTCAAGCCATCCGAATAATATGATTTGTCCAACCCTTCAAAATAAGCCTCTGTTTCGACGATGAGCTGCTCTCTGGTGGTGAATCTCTTTTCTCCGAACCATTTCTTCAAATTTGGAAACAGGAAATAGTCGCAGGGGGCTAAATCTGGCGAATATGCTGGATGGGGAAACAATTCGTAGCGGAATTCGTTGAATTTGGCCATCGGTTAAATTTGCCCGGCATACCGAGCATATGTGAACCCGTGCATTGTCTTGATGGAAGAGCACTTTCTTCTTCGTCAAATGGGGACGTTTTTTCTTTAAAATGTTGTTGAAACGGTCCAATAAGGCTGCATAGTAATCACCATTGATCGTTTGCTTCGACGGAAGATAATCGATATGAATTATACTGCGTGCATCCCAAAAAACTGTGGCCATCACCTTTCCGGCCGACTTCACGGTCTTCGCCTTCTTCGGAGCTGATTCACCCGATGAAGTCCATTGTTTTGACTGTTCCTTCGTCTCGGGTGTGAAGTAATGGATCCATGTTTCGTCCACAGTAATGAATCGATGCAGAAATTCATCTAGATGGTTGAAACATCTCTAAACATTGTTTTGAAATCGTCACACGGTCGCGCTTATGGTCCACAGTGAGCAAACGCGGCACCCATCTTGCCGATAGCTTTTTCATACCCAATTGTTCGTGCAAAATTGAAATCACTGTGCCATGTGATATGCCTGTGGCCTCAACAAGCTCGCGCACTTTCACTCGTTGATCAGTCAAAACAATATCGTGGATTTTATCGATGATTTCTGGCGTAGCAGCCTCAATTGGACGTCCCGAACGAGGTGCATCATATGTGGATGTACGACCACGTTTAAATTCATTCACCCAATTGTATACAGTCGAAAATGTTGGTGTAGATGTGCTATGAACATTATCCAACTCGGCTTTGATTTCTTTCGGCGTTAAACCTTTCATATGTAGATGTTTGATCACTGCACGAAACTCGTTTTTTTTCTATTTTGCAAAAAATACAAAGGTTGTTTGCTTTAATCGTCTACAGAAATGAAACCACGCGATGAATTCCGTTCAAAATTTGACAGTAATCAGCTGAAAGATGCTACTTGTCAAAAAATAATGTGACATGACACTGCGAGTGCCCTCTGACAGATTTTCTAAGAACTTATTGACTTGTCCTCGTATTTAATTAATTGAAAGACGATTAAAAAGTTATACGCGTGAGAGAGAGAGAGAGAGAGAGAGAGAATTGTCTTTTATCATCGATTATTTTAAGCGCTTTTTAAATTTGGCTCTTGTGTTTGTATATTACTTGCTTGTATATTACTACTTGTTTGTATATTATTTGCTTAAAATGTTCGACAAACACGTTACGTTATCCGGAGATGTGAAATTGAAATTAAATGTATATAATGAAGATCAGTTTTAATGGTTGTTAATATAAACTTACAAAGCTCATGAAACATGTTGAATGTTCTGTTTGAGGACCACTACAGTCGGGAACCTGTAAGTGACTCATGTTGACGGAATACTTAACATATTAATTACACATATGTATTGCTGAGGAGGACTCCAAAGTGAGTCGAAACGTTCAATAAAGAGGATTCTATACATTAATGATTAATTAAGATTGAAATTAATCGTTGGCACCTTCATCAGCCCGTGACTCGTATGGCCTTTACGGATTGTGTTATTATTATTTTTATTTGTATATTACGGAATCATCATACTTATTGTTAGTTGTGTAACTCTGACAACTCCGCTGTTGCAATATTACGGTGAGTTGAACGACAATAAACTTTATTAATGAAAAAACGGATCTATGAAAAATGTATCAGATACATCGTATCAATATATGCATACTATTATAATTATATAATATTAAAAAAGAACATGAAGCTTATGGATTTACATTACCTTAAAATGGATGAGATTTAAAGAATTATGTCAGATAATTAATCTTGGCGTAGCCATCTTGAGGTATGATACTCGATAAAAAATTTTTCATGCATGAATATGTATAAATAAATAAATATGTATAAACGTATATAAACACGTATAAATATTTATTAACATATATAATTATACATGAAATATATTTATGCATGTTATCATCAGGAGACGCGGTAGTGTCTCC
>NW_017255978.1:0-257 GCF_001594055.1 Mycetomoellerius zeteki
ATCGATATTTTATTACCAACTCAACAGGCTCAATAGTACCAACAACCGCCGTTGTCGCTTGCCGAACAGCCAATAGCGCCAGCGGCGCCAGCCACCAGCAACATTGCGGCGGGCGCTTTACGGTCGAATTCGAGGAGAATAATCGATTATCATTCATTTCTTATGGCTTAAAGCCTGATTTATAATGGCCGTAATCGTTAACTTAGCTGCAAGAAATGCAGCATAGTTGCATTTCTTGAATGGTTTGGCTTGGTTTA
>NW_017255978.1:285-499 GCF_001594055.1 Mycetomoellerius zeteki
CCATTGACTCGGAGTCTGGTCGAGCCGGTTAATCGAAAAGATATAAGACGTAAGTAGTAAGCGAATTGGCCAATCATTTTCCAGCTCAACATCTCGTCTGAAGTTAGCTACTATCAGTCCATGTTTATATAATCAAAGATCAGAACACAGTCAACAATAACCAAAAACATTTGGTGAGAAGTGAGGTTGTTTTGCGTGCTATATTTGAACACTT
>NW_017255979.1:0-589 GCF_001594055.1 Mycetomoellerius zeteki
AGAAGTTGCCATAACAGGGTCCTGCCATTCTGCATATACTGTAACCGACGAGCGAGTAGTTCATAAAATAATTTTTTTTTTTTTTTTTTTTTTTTTTACGAAGAAAAGGAAAGATAGTAACATCGTTCAACTTATCGAATTACCTAAAACTAATTATCCTACGTACGTCGTAATACAGGAAAAACTACCCGAATGTCGCTGAACCCGAAATATTAAAATCAATTATTCCTAATAGGTTAAACTTTAAACGGCTCAAGGATTATTTCCTTAATCTTGGGTCCATGAGGAGACTGACGGTATGCCCCACCCGGCGTCCAGATGTGCTCTATCGGCCTGTGTAAACGATTCGATGCAACTCGGACAATCCTCTGCAGGTTGTATACGTGCTATTGGTTTGTTGCACATCGTACAAGTTGTTTGATTACGCACGGCATCTTGGTGCGTTAAGCTGTGTGAAAAGACGGCTAGAAATTGCTTCTTATACTCTGTTGTTCCGTGTTCATAGCAATTGTTGCAAATTTTTATAAAAGTTCTATTGTGTTGATAGACTCCCTTCCAACACAATGACACACCGAAGGTTCCTCAGGTA
>NW_017255980.1:0-420 GCF_001594055.1 Mycetomoellerius zeteki
TTTTGGAACTGAGGAATCAAATCAATTTCACGTTAATCAACGGAATTTCGAAGTAATTAATAAATTAAAATTTGGGCCTCTCTCCGTGGTCCGCGCTGCTCCTTTCCCGGCTCTCGAATTGGTCGGTGTTCGCTAACGCGACAATCTCGCGTTTACTCGTCTGTTTCAGACCAATTAAGGCAGTCACGATGGTCAAAAGATAATAAATTAAATAAAAAGAATATTCTAAACATAACGCGAGACTTCAAAATTGACATATTCTCGGTCAGAGCGGCTAAACTCCTATTAAGGATTCGCAGCGACAATGATCACCATAAAATTAGTTCCAGAATTCATAAAGGAAACTTTTCTTGTAATTTTGTCGTATATAATGCTCTGAAATATAATGCCGATCAATAATACTTATTTTCACAATAAAAT
>NW_017255981.1:0-1867 GCF_001594055.1 Mycetomoellerius zeteki
TATATATCATTATATGCAATTAAAATGTTTAAACTTACGCATAAAAAATGGTAACATAAAACTTTCATTTGCCTAGGATAGAACGTGTAAGATAATGTAAGATAGAATTGTAGGATAAAATGAAATAGAAGTATGTCACTAGTATTATAAATGGCAGCCAAGCCACGTGACTGTAACAGCGAATCAGAATGCGGAACACCGGTTGCGCTTCTCTGATATCTAGGACTCTAACTAGCACGAACACGCTCTTGACACTGAGTGCAGCTAGTGCACCCCAATCGAAAACGATATAAGGTAGCAGTTATTTTGGAACGGTCTTGGATAGTGTGGGATGGGAGAGAGGGATTCCGTTCGTGACCGATTCAAGTGGAGAGCTCAATTCTTCAGCTTTTCACGTGGGAAGCTAGCGATCGGTTTGTGGTGAGTTCCTTCTAAGAGACGATGTTTTTTAACTTTTTAATTTTAAGATCAGGAAATATGTCACATCGACTTAATGTAGTACACGTTTTTTAGTCGGTATTTATTGAGAATCGTTATCTTACCTCCGATTTTAATGAAATTAATTGAAATCGTTCACAGAAGTTTACAACTTTCTACGCGAAACGCGGGGTCGGAGGAGGAGAGAAGGCGGAAACCTTCGCAATCGCTATAAGTACATATACATGCGAAAGATTCCTGCTCCCCTCCCCACCTCGTAAATCGAAAGTTGTAACAGATTTAACGCTTAATATCTCGATTCGCAGGACAGTCCCGCACTTTTCTGCTAGATTCTTTCATTTTGTGCAAAAATGCGTCGAATGAGCCTAATTTCATCGAAATTGGAGGAGAGGAAGTTCTTCTGAATAATCATCGATACATTGCTGTCGTCAATTTTCCCGCGCCTTTTACTTTGGTAATCCTTACAACCTCTCTAATTTTCAATGTCATAAAAGTTACCTCTAAAGTCGACCAAGTGTCATTTTGGAACGGCTTGTGGTAACCAAGGTTGATTTTGGAACACACCCCAGGGCGATTGTCGCGCCGCCGCCCACAGGTCCCCCCATCACAAACTTTTTTTACGCGGCAATAACAAGCGCCGGATTGACCGAGCTTGCGAGAAACTTGCACGAACAGGAATCGCTCAGTCACTAGGCCCATATTAGGCCCGGTTGTTTTACTTTTCGGTAAATTTTACCTGTTGGGTAAGTAGCAAGATTACCCAATCACATGCGCGGATTGCCAGATTTACCTAACAGGTAAAATTTACCAAAAGGTGGAACAACTGGCTCTTAGTACAGTTAGGGTGCAGTCCCATGGAGCGTATCGCGCGTATCGCGGATCGCGCGTATCGAAAATCTGACCAATCGCGGACGTTCCGCTGTTTTTGATGCGCGAAAATTTCGTTCCTATGGTCCCATGGAGCGAAATTCGCGTAAGCGGATCAGGCGGATAGTCAATCATAAAACGAGTTTTGTTATTTTTCTTTATTTGCCTTCATCTAAACAGTTGTATGATTGGTAAACCGCCGATCCGTTTACGTTAATTCCGCTTCATGGGACCATAGGAACGAAATTATCGCGTATCGAAAATAGCGGAACAAAACTGACTTCTGCGGACGAATTACTGTAGGACCGCAGAAAAAAGAGGATAGCCGTAAAAAGTAAATAACCATATTGTGTAAGTAAATTATATTAAATATTAATTTATTTAATATAATTAAATTTTTTTAAAAATAGAACAATTGAAGGGCTAAGAGCCAGTTATGTAATAAAGAACGTTTAATTTAAAACATAAAGATAATTAAAATAATCATGATTATAACATTTCATTTTGTTTTATATTTACAGAGTCTTTTATTATTTATTATTTTTATATACGCGGTCGAAAT
>NW_017255981.1:2760-49732 GCF_001594055.1 Mycetomoellerius zeteki
CGATTGGTCAGATTTTCGATACGCGCGATCCGCGATATGCGCGATACGCTCCATGGGACTGCACCCTAAGGGTTAATAACATCCGTAGTTATGAAATTGTCCAATCATAGCTGTTCCTGAGGAGAATGGAACGACTGTGATTGGTCAGTTTCATAACTACGCATAATTAGATCCGGGCTTAATTGATTAATTTTTGACGATTTTACTATATTCATTATACTATACCTACTACACCCATATTACACCCGGGCTTTGTTCGTTTTTGTAATGTATAAATCTATTGAATTACCAAATAGTGACTTTTCCTAAATGAAAATAATAATGAAGACGTCTTCCCCAAATAATTTCTAATCGATTCCATTCATAAAACAAATTAAATAAAATCGCTGTCTGCTAACTTGACGCATGATAAAATTTGTTAATTACAAGAAAAATACTATTTCCCAAATGTTTAAATGCTTTTCCTAAATTTCCCCAAACGATTCCTAAATTATATAGGCATAAATAAATTAGACATAGGCTGCGTTCAGCAGAACGTTTGTTTTGCAACTGTTGGAAGTTTCCTTCGCGCTAATTGGATCATACTTTTAGATCTAGAAGAATGGTCCTATCTCAGCAGACAATCATAAAACGGTTGCAAAACTGTTGAGTCTGCTGAACGCAGCTAGTGATACTGTGGTGAAATCGTGAGAGTTGCGCTACTGTATATACTGTGGAGAAAGATCGCTAGTTACGCGGTGGAAGCGAATGGAAGCAAGTGGAAAAATGCTAAAAAACATAACTGTTGTGACCTGAGTTTTGAAAATCTTGGAACATTACCAATTTATAATTTAACTATTTGTGCTGATAGTTTCAATTTCTGAAAATATGGAGAATTTAGAAAAATCAGTCGAAGATACTAAAGATGAAGATAACGTCGAAAGAATCACGTGGAAAGATTTGGTAAGTATTCAGCCACAGTGATATCAATTATAACCTCAAAGTTGCACACATTGTTAATACGTTTTTCGTTGCGTCATGTGGTCCTAAGGTTAGGACTGAAGACGCGTATTTTCCCTCACTCCGAGGGACACTCCAAGAAAAAAAAAAACGTTAATACCTATGAAAATTTGTATGAAAAATTATTGAGGTAGTAAATCATAATAATATGTATGTTTATACAGTTTCTGAAACAAGTTACAAATCCTAGTTCTCTTCTGTGGCCCTTTGTGATTATGAAATTGTAAGAGATTTATAAAGTAGAATAGTAAGAATAGTAACATCGATTATTTACATTAGATTAGCGCTTACTAAAAAGTACTTTCTAACAACATACATAGACGACACTGTAAGCTCTATTACTATGGAGCATGTTAGAGCATGCGATGCAAAAACCATATGTAACACTGTATGTTTTCCAACTATGGCACAAGTCGACACAATCATACACAGCTAAAATGCTGTGTTTGATATCTGTCATTTTATATCACTTCATGAATATCAACAAATTTTACATCTTATTACCATTTATTTTTATGATCTTAGGAATTATTAATTTATCAAAGTAGTTAAGAACTTGAAGAAAAGGAAAACGATGAGATATATAATATAATAATTATTTTTTAAACATACTAAATTAGCGATAAGAGATAAATAGAAAGGGATAGGGAAGGGAGAAGGAAAGCAAAGAGAAAGCGAGAGAGAGAGAGAGAGAGAGAGAGAGAGAGAGAGAGAGAGAAAGCATATATTTATTCAAGCACCCTGGAATATGATACCTCCTCAAGCATACAATTTTATAGAAATTATTGAGTCGAAAAAATTTTTGAAAGATTTTGAAAAAATGTATACAAATCAAGCACTTTATAACAAATAAATCTTTAAATTTTATGATGAACAAGCAAAATGGATGGATAATATTTAGCATAAAAGGAATACATCTCATGTAATGTTTACTTATTATATTAAGCTATATTATATAATTAAAATAACTTATAAAAATATGAGTTATAAATTGTAAATATTTTTATGAACCCCTTTTGGTAGTACTTTAAATGATTAACAAAAACATAATTGTTATTACAGGGACTTGTGGATACACTCTGCAAAACATGTTTAGATTTAAAATGGAAGGAACCTACCAGGATTCAACAAGAAGCTATTCCTTTGACGCTTCAAGGTAATTTAAACAATAATTTAATTATAATCAAGTTCTAAAAAATAGTAACAACCATTTTCCACTGATAGGCAAAGATGTGATTGGATTAGCAGAGACTGGATCCGGAAAAACTGCTGCTTTTGCATTACCTATACTACAAGCGTTATTAGAGAATCCTCAGAGATACTTTGCATTAATACTGACGCCTACAAGAGAATTGGCGTTTCAAATCTCAGAGCAATTTGATGCGTTAGGTAAGAACTACTTATTTTGTCCATTAAATGCTTTTTTATTTCACATTACAATTATTTTAGGTTCCAGTATTGGCGTAAAAACTGTAGTGCTAGTAGGTGGGATGGATATGCATGCGCAGGGAATGATACTAGAGAAGAAACCTCATATCATCATTGCTACCCCTGGTAGATTAGTCGACCACTTGGAGAACACAAAGGGCTTCAATTTACGACAGCTAAAATTTCTGGTAATTATATAAAATATATATATCAGAGACTCGGATTTATTTTGATAGTTATCACATTTTCTTTTATTATTTGTTTTATTTGCAAGGTGATGGACGAGGCAGATCGTATCTTGAACATGGATTTCGAGATAGAGGTAGACAAAATTCTCAGAGTAATACCACGAGAAAGAAGGACGTTATTATTTTCAGCGACAATGACTAAGAAAGTGCAGAAGTTACAACGTGCATCCTTACGAAATCCTGTAAAAGTTGAAGTGTCCACCAAATATCAGACTGTAGAAAAACTGCAACAATATTACGTATTTATTCCAGTGAAATTCAAGGTATGAAATATAAATAATGTAACTATTAAGTCACAAAATAAAATATCAATTACGACATGTAATATATTTGTAAAATATTTACCAAAATAGTTGTATATAAACCGATCGTTGCAGGATGTATATCTTGTACATATCTTGAATGAACTGGCGGGTAATAGTTTCATGATATTTTGCGGGACCTGTAATAACACAGTAAGGACTGCTCTATTGTTACGAAACTTGGGATTCACGGCGGTTCCTTTGCATGGACAAATGACGCAGAACAAGAGAATCGCCGCACTTACGAAATTTAAAGCAAAAAACAGATCTATTTTAATTTCAACGGATGTTGCTAGCAGGTTAGTTCATAGTCTGAATCAAAGAGATATATTGAAATGTCTTATATTAAAAATAAATTTGTAATCATTTTTGCATTATTCTTGTAGAGGTCTTGATATTCCGCATGTAGATATCGTCATCAATTTTGATATCCCTACACATAGTAAGGATTATATACACAGAGTAGGTCGAACTGCGCGTGCAGGTCGATCAGGCCGTTCCATCACATTTGTTACACAATACGACGTAGAGTTGTATCAACGAATAGAACAGTTGATATCAAAACAACTGCCATTATTTCCTACGGAAGAGGAAGAAGTAATGTTGCTGCAAGAGAGAGTAAGCGAAGCGCAGCGAATAGTAAAAATGGTAAAAACAATTTTACAATGTATAATTTGATAACGGACATAAATAATTACATATAAATGTTATTGTAACATCTTAGGACATGAAAAACATCGAAGATAACAAAAAGTCAGGCAAACGGAAAAAACGCGGTGGTGACAACGAGGATGACGATACAGAACAGTCTATTGGAGTGAGGAAAAGAATGAAAGTAAAAAGCAAAAGAAAATAAGGACATTAGATATTTATAAGATGGTTAATATTAATTGCAATTAATTTGAATGTAATAAAAATTTTTTTTACAACTTTTGTACTTTAAAAATGACTTCCGTACTACTGGAATATTATTAGAACTTTGTTACGAATATTTTAATATTAACCGGCTGGATTCGCAGTATTTCGGTAGAAGTTGATCAAGTATTGTCAGTCAATCTCTGTCAGTCAATCAAGTTTACATGCTTCATATGTTGCGAGCTAAACTTCGAATCAAATTACGCGAATATGAATTATACGATTATAGCAAAATATAGATCGCATAACTGCACATTAGATTTAACAAGTTCGAAATTTTATTCGATAATATACGATTTAATAAAAAACAAAAATTCAACGACCTTGTACTTATATTTCATTTGCAAATTAAGAAATATTTTTTTCGTAAATCATATTCATTAGACATTATATATTTTCTCATATTTGTTATATACTGTATGTTTTTATATATTAGAGATTCTGAATTCATGTTAAAAGTCATGTCATTCTAAAATTAATATCAGAATATGCATGATTCACAGTTCGATATTATTTGAGGTTTCCGTTATTCGCAAATGTGGACTTTCACATCGTAATTTATAATTTTTTATATTTCGATGGTAATTTTCGATTTTTATAATCTTTAGTCCTGGAATTTTATAATTACATGAGTATTCTTTTATATCTTTTATAAACACACTGTGTGCTTATAGAAGATAAGTATGCGATCAGCTATCACTTAAATTTACATTATAGAAAGTCGATTAATTACCATAATGAAAAATCCATCATAATAATCTAATCGATTTTTCAATCGATTATTTTGATTACTATAATCAGCTATCCTAGAATACTGGAAGGCAAATATGAATTTTAATGTATAGAGTAATATTATGCACGAATTAATATGAACTGATTGATTTTCGTGATAATTTGCGTCCTTTGAGTTTGTTATAAAAACGCCACTCCGCTGGCGAATTGAAGTTCGATAAGTAACAAATCCGACAAATTTGCTCATTCACTGTTCACGAATATCTCATATAAATAACGAAAACTACGAATCAAGAATTAGGAATCGTGCATAATCTAGTAGCGCAAGCTTAACTGGATTAGCGGATAAATGATAGGACGGAAACTTGTACGAAGATATGCTCCTGTATATAAGACTTGAAATATAATTAACTCAAGCAATAAGATAAACATTGTTATACTGAAGAAATTAGTACTGTATTTTAACGACTTGAAGTCTTTGCACAAAGCAGTATGGTATTTAAATATCACTCAAATAATCACAATAAAATATATTATTAAGTAAAATCACAATTTCTTCATCATTTGCAGTGAACGCGTTAGGGGAAATTAATTCGAAGCATCGAAGACAAAATTTGTTATTATATAACAACAAACGGAGGTCTTCTTTCTCTTGCACGCTTCTATTTGAGTGTTATCACATAAGCAGAAATCCCGTTTACAAGAAGAAATGCAGACAAAGGAAAGCACGTTCGTCCCTACAGCAGAAAAGTGTTATAACGATCGTTATGTACAACTTTTACACTACTGTAAAATCGATAATTGATTCGTTTTCATCAAACTTCTATGGAAAATCAGTAATCCATTGTACAAGTTTTTGTAGTACAAAATACGGTACAAGAAACACGGGAAGTATTCCTTCGAATTTACAACTACGATGCATCCTCTAATCGCTAGGAGATTATTAATTGTATAAAGTGGCAACAGATCCTTATTATTTTTCGTGATCGTTTGAAACCGCTTAGCGGTGCACATAATCACATATCGCGCTGATCAACAAATATAAACGTGCTTGGAGAATATTTTTCGGTGTTTTATCATTGTCGTTTTGTTTTTGCAAAAAGCATTAATTAAAAATGCTGCAATTTTTAACTGTGATATTCATCACGCATTTAACTCGGTTATCAATTTGATGCAAGCTAGTTAACAAACACATTTTATGTGCAAGCAAGTACTTAATAAAATCGTCAGCAAACACAAAGTTTTGAACGTAGTCGGAATCGCGGCCGATCTCGTGCCCAGATTAATCGTTAAGTCTTAACAGAATTTTACGTGTTTTAAAACCTTGTAACTTAGATTTTACTCAACATTTTTAGTTGGTATTTAGGTGTAAAAAAAGTTGCTTTTTAGAAAATCTGATTAGCAATAGGATAGGATATTAAGAAAAGATATGAAAGTGGAAATAAAAAATATAAATGATTCCTGACTTTGTACTGATAAATATTCAACTAATAAATGATTTCGTCTATCTTTTTTAATATAATAAATCGATATAATTATTATTTAAGTGATCTGTAATAATTATATATATATATATATGTATCGATATATTCTATTAAAAAAGCTAGATGAAATCACTTATTAGTTGAATACTTGTCAATAAAAAAGCAGAGTTCACTTCTTCCAACTTTTATATCTTTTTTTCTCTCAGACATTTCATTACAAACTAGATTTTCGAAAAAAGCAATTCTTTTATGTCTAAATATCAATTAGAATCTAAAAATTTTGATTAAAACCTGATGTATAACAGGATTTAAAATAGAAAATCGCAGACTTCTGGGACTTAATGTGTTAACCCTTTACGGCATACACTTTTCTATCAGCCTAATTTCAATAAAACTTAATACTTAGATTTTGTGGGAGATCAAGATGTGATACCACAAGATGTGACACCTTACAGGAGACTCATGTTACAAAAAAGTAAAAAAACGTAAAAAATATGTAAAAAATTTGTAAAAATCGCAAAAACTGATAGTGAAAGATAACATATGGATATGTCACTATGCCGCAAAGGATTAAAAATATTATAACGTATGCTGTAATCTCGTAAACATTTGCCGCGTCGTATTTACCGCTGTTCCTTTATATATGTATAATGTTTAAAATCTCTCCGATAAATTAAAATAAATTTGAAAAAAGCATGATCGTGTGATTCCATCATGCAAATAATATCGATTGCCGAAATCTCTGCAACAAGAGTATCTGCTTAAAGTACATATATACGCTACGCTTTATTCAGTAATGAAATTTCATTTCTATCCCGTTAAATAATTGTATGAGAATCTCAACTTAGTTTTTATTACTAGGGAAAGGGGATGTATATTTAATCTCGTTGTCGAAGGTTTTTGTGATAATGAATGACGCATTCATAAAAAGGAGTCGTTACGATGTGACGATCCTATGCGAAATTATTTATTTTAAATGCTGATACTATTCTTACAACATGGTCAACAATGTTTAATACAATTAAAGAATTGTAAATATTATATGTACAAAATACTTTAATATTAAAAAATGATAACAATCATTACGTTTCTGTAACGTGTTAGTATAACATTGGATATACTAATAGATATTTTTTCTTTCCTTTTTTTTTCGAAACAATTACGGAACAATTACGACGTACTTAATCTTGTTTTATAATAATGTTTCATAGTATCAGCAATTTATTCAGATATTAATGTATTTACGATACGTTAATATTACTGCGATAATACTGAGTTTATAATAAATAAATTCGCACAGTATGACTCCTCTTTGCGATTCTCGATTAAACAGATATGCACATGCATATCGACAGCGATTAACGTCACTCGACGAGTAAAGTTGAAATGCTTATAAAGTATCATAATCTGAGGAAATGTCTATCTTGCAAAGTCTGTAGCATGAAAAGCTTACTATCACGCCTATCACGCTACTGTTAACAATACGCGGTACAATCTCAAACTTCGACGACGAGCCCCGGCCTTATCAATCGTTAGAACGCATATAAGTAACCTATTTCAAAAGCGGATTCTAATCACGATGGATGGAATGTTTTCCAAACATAGGTTGAGATGATGTGCTAGTGCGTCAACAAAAATCGAAACAACTTAGGTTTCATTCAAATGAGAAATAAAATATATTCCATAATATTATTATTCACTATTTCTACACATTCTGTACATTAATTCAATTTAAGGGTTTTATACCTCGATACACTTTATACAAAAAGGCTACTTATAATCTAACATTAAGACGTACCATAGCATGACCGCCCTCCGCCAGACAGCAGACGGGCCGCACGCATGTTTGTACTGGTATTACAGAGTCAGTCGCCAGCAAGTATATCATCCTTTCTCTCCCTCTCTCACGCTCTCTTCTTTCATTCTTCCCGTTATCACACAGCATACTGAATCATTCAATGTGTTTCTGCAATGCTTCTTTCTTCATTGTCCCTCCAATCTCCCTCTTTGCTTTCTCGGTATCATTTACAATAATTATTTCCCATACAATCTTTGCTTGTATCTTTTTTCATTCTTTTTTTTCGTTTGATCTATCCTTTATTGAAAAAAAAGGATTAAGAAAGATTTTGTCATCGCAACATCGAAATATAATGAAATGCTTTCATTGCTTTCTATGCACAAATTTGTTCTTTTTATAAACTGATTTTTTTTCTCTTATGTTGGACTCTACCGATTTTATACCGAACAGAATTATCTTCTAAAGTTCAGATAACACAATACCGGTACAGAAACGGCATATTTCGAAGACTCAATGAGTGACAGAACTGTTAGTTCAGATCTCTGTCCTCTAAGTACTTGTATTCAAAAGTAAATCCTTCTTTTTTCCTCTGCCCCCATTTTTCGTAGTCGAAATAGATGTACGTTCCCTGAAACGCAAGCGATTCTTATAGAACGTAATTAAACATGTCTAAGATGTGTGCTGTCAAATGATCAGTTTATTCCTATCTTATCTCTTGATGATTCCTTTAAATTACTCATTTTAGATGATTTTTAAACGAGTTCTTATAATTACCCATTTTCCCACAAAAATTAAGTTAAAAAAAAAAAGATGCACTAACCTGCTCGTATTCCTCATTAATAATTTTCGGTTCCTCATGCCTCTGAAACCACATCATATACTTGGTGTGAAACCTCCAACTTTGTTTTTTCAAAGCCTTTGCTGCTAAATACTGCCCCTTAGACCCCTCCATATAATAAAATATGAAGAACAAAGTTTCTGTAGAAAGACGTTGGAAGAACTCCACAGTATCCGAATGGGGAAGCTGAACCTAAACGGAGAACATGTGTACATTAGCAGCGTTCGCTATGCGGAGAGCGAATTACGGCTTTAGCATCGGATTAAAGAAATGTACCTGCTGATAATAAGGTGGCGTGGTGCATGTATTTCTCGGCAAATATGAACGTAATCTTTCCGAGTCAGACGGATGCGGCATATGATAGTAGGCGGCTTCCATCATTTGGAACTGCAGCTGGTGCTCCTTCTGTAACGGTACAGGCCCCAGGGGCGCGACCCCAAGCAGCGGAGGAATGTGTGCTTCCGACGTGGCATTGTTGTTGCTACTGTTGCTCGTCTTGGCACTGTCAAAGATGTTTCTATTCGGCTCGGAAGGTGGTATCTCGAGACCTGCTCGGACAATTACTTGTTGGGCAATGGATTTTAAAGAGGACATGCTTCCATCAGGAAGCTTAGGGATGAGACCATTGGCAGTGGACGGTGCTGGCGAGCAGGAGTTTGCGGGCATCGGCGAGGATCTACTGCTGACCGACGATTGCGGCGACGAAGATGGCGGTACCGGTGTAGTCATTTCCGTTTCACTATTGTGATTTTGACTCTGTTGACTGTGCAATACGTGCGTCGTCTGTGCCGGCGCCGGATTATTATTGTGCTGTTGCGCAACCGTTTGCGGCACATTCGACGTAACACTGGACGTAGATGATGATGATAAGATATTATTCTCACTGTTGTGAGCTACAAAAAAAAAAGATTTAATGTTATCTACCGAGACATATGTACGAGAGCGCGAATTGATCTTTCAGAACATTAGTTTCCACAAACATGAATTGTTAGTTGTGTAAGAAAAAAAATGAAATGTCTTACTAGATGTTTTGTTGGAGGTAGAATGGATGGCTTGCGAATTGCTGTGCGAGGCAGCTACGGTGGCGAAATTGCCGGCATTAGTCGTGGCAATGTGATTGCTCGTAGAACTAGGCGAGCTATGGCTAGGTGTCATGGGAATGGTTTTGCTTGGAGTGCTGCTCGATAACATGTTCGATTTTATAGTGGCAGTGCTTCCCGTGGTTGGAATGCTCGCTTGCGTATTCAGTAGCGGCCTGACTGCTGTTGGTTTCACAGGCTGAAATCAAAGACATTGAAAGCGATGCTCCATATATCCGCATCAAGTAGATCTCGACAAGGCTTATCGATCTGTACTTCTCAATTCTGTATGGCTTGATTCCTTCGAAAATGAGGTATCGATCCCCTTTTCGACTTTCTCGAATAAAAATGGAGAATGAAAGGACCCACACCTTGGTTTTCTTGTCATTATCTGTAGAACTATCGCTCGAATGGTTATGCATAGTGGAGCTCAACGACGGCGATGGTATAGGCGAAGTACAGGAATTAGTTGAGGTTGGCGTTCCTCCGGTTTCATTGCTGTTGTTACTATCTGTTGTTGCTGATGAAGGGATGCCAACTCCCGACAACTCAACTTCATCAAGGCCGATAATATCATCGTAAATATATTCGTTTTCCTCAAAATCGGGATCTTGCGAAGATTCGATATAATACTCAACATCGTCCTTTATCCTCTTGATCTGTTAAGAATTTCATAGAGAAATTAATAGAATTGTCTAATATAACTTGTTACACGATCGCTTCATATTATGCCAATCTGAAAACGCTTACTGTATTGACTTCGACAGACATATTATCAAGCATACGTAATAATGTCTCCAATTTACGGATATGGTAGCGGTGTTTGTCGAGCTTTGCCTTCAATTCATCCACCCTATCTTGCTTATCTTTGTCTATCCTTTTCTTCTTTCCCGCTTGTAACGATTCTATTTCTGATTCAAATGTATCCATCTACATTAAAAATGATGATAAACATGTTACAGCAACTTATATTCAATCATTATCAAAATTTATCCAAGATATCATCAATATGAAGACAAGTACCTGCAGATTGAGAGCGTCTATGGAATTGGCAAGCCAATTAGTAACCTCATCTTTCTCCTTCTGAGCTGGGTCCAATTTCTGAGCAGCGCCTAAACCTTCTTTAGAATAAGCTTTTGTTTTTGTCTCTCTTTCTACAACTTTAAATCTTTCCATTTGCTATAAAGCATAAAAACATTTACTATATAATTTACTTACAATTTATTTATTTTAACGTATTTTGCTTTAACTTGATCGTTAGAAGTACATGTTATGTGCAAATATACTAACAGTCTCAATCAACTTCCGATAGTCCAGAAGTGTACTCTTATCCTTTATTTCACCCGACGCGATCCAGCTCTTAATTTGATCGCGTAACCTTTGAAGTTTCTTGATTTCCTTTTTGAGATCAGCCTCGTACTTTTCTTTCTGATTGCTGTTCGTGGCATTATGAACTTTTTGCCAAATATCTTCAAAGGTTTCCACACCTTCCGTTACTTTTTTAAGGCACCGATCTATTTCACCTGAAATACAACACATATACAAATTATTATATTGTCTTATATTTAGTCCCTTGATATAAATTGTTTAATTTCACTTAAAAGTTATTTAAAATAGAAAAGATTTTAATATAAAAAAATAACAAATTTATCAGTTTTCTTCATTTCTCAATGCTTATTTTGATTCATAAATAAATTGTATAAATTATTTCCAAAGTTTTTAAATTAATTTGTTTTTTTGGCCAAAAGTGACAAATTGAAGTTTCACTTAATATTATAATTAATTTATTCTTCACTTAAAATAAATACTGTAAATAATAATTTGTATAAGTTTCACATTTATATTTGTATCACAAGAGAATTTTTAAAAAAGACGTATCATATATTATAAATAGGATTTTTATGAGATCAAAATCTACATACAGCACAGACTTTCAAGCAACATTCTAAGGATGTTCCCAGAATCCCTTGACAAACTGTATTTGATGGATGAAGAAGAAAACAAAGGCTAAGTTTTGTTATGTATTCACTATAGATTCTTTCCATTTGATGACACAAGTCAACACAAGCATCATTGACTGAATGTCAAGAAAGATAGATTGATGCTTGTGTCGATTTGTATCACCAAATGGAAAGCATCTTACAAGTACTGAAAATATATAGTATATAATAATGTGAACTATAGATGTTTAATACTTGCAGTGAATAACAGAACACAGCCGAAGTATGTACGATGATCACAAAAAATATAATAAAAAAAACTTCATTTTTAAATAATTATCTTAGAATAAAGAACATTCACATTCTACATCTAAAAACATAAATAATTTGTAGCAAGAAATCTGTTCTTTGTAACTGAACTACAGTATGTATTGTATGTAAAAAAATGGATATATATTTGAAGTTTGGCGAAAGCCAAAAGAATAGGAAGTTTTAGTGCAATCCAGTGCAATGACAAAGGATAGGCTTAAGCATAGTGAAACAGGTTTCAAGGTACACAGCGTATGACTCGCACTATTGTAATTAATTAAAAAAGTTGAAGTTTAAAATCTGTAAAGGTTATGACAAAATAAAAAGTCGTGTTCTGCACGGTGGAAGACCCATCGCGATTGTAGGAGGTAAGTGAGACAAAGCGAAGTAGAGTCCATGAACCCGGGTCGTCCGCATCATTGCAAACCATTGTAGCCATTTGGGCTATGATGCTGGATTGGCGCCTCGCGATATGTTGTATGCCGGGAATCGTGCCGTTCATGATCGCGCCGAGTCAGCGACTTGGCGCGATTCGCAAAAGCGCCTTCATGGCGGAATCGCGGGAGACCGGCAACAAAGCTGGGAACACGCGACGACCCGGATGACTCGTCCAGTCCGATGCAGCGGCGACCGCGGCAAGAGACAGGAACGAGCGATATATCCAAATGTAAACACGCTGGTAACACTTTCTCCTCACCTTGCAACTTTCTTGTCGCAGCCATGGCTATGTGAACGTGTGATAAAATGGTTCATGCATAGTCTAGACGTATTTGGTGAGATACAAAGCAATTTATCGGAACAAATAGCTGTGGAACTATTATTCCCCGTATGATATGGGAGCCTCGGCCACAAGATGGCTTCCGTTTTCAAATGACAACGTCCGACCGTCCGTGTGTCGCGCACAGGCACAGAGACCCTCCGCGATTCTGCCCCTAGAGATTTCCTAAGACGCGTAATCACAAGCCCGTTTAACGTCGTTCGCGTATGTAAGGAACCTTTTGCCGAGAAGCCGGCGTGTCTTGCTTTTGCCGCCCGTAAAAGAATCGCGAAAGAGGCGAGTAGCATCAACAAACGTGATATACACGAGATATGAAGAGCGAGATAACGTGATACGCGTCGACGCACTCGCACACATTCTATCCGTATATACACTCTAGGGTAGGTTCGTAAATACGATATTGCATGACGTGTATCTAGACGCGATCATGCAACTTCCCTATGATATCTCTAGAGGTTTGTTCGCGTTGTATGCTCCAACATGTTCCAATTAGAAACCCTTCAATGGGTGCGTTCAGCAGAACGTTTGTTTTGCAACTGTTGTAAGTTTCCTTCGCGCTAATTGGATCATACTTTTAGATCTAGAAGAATGGTCCTATCTCAGCAGACAATCATAAAACGGTTGCAAAACTGTTGAGTCTGCTGAACGCAACCATTGACTACGTTTAGGGCCACTGTCACCAAGCTCAGTTAACTTAACTGTAGGGCTATTCTGTAACTTTTAAGGGGGGATATACAGTTAGAATGACCAAAAAATACAAGTAATTATTTTTTGAATAAAAAGTTAGTAAATTTCCCGTAGAATACGCTCCTGAAACCCTTTTTTCGAAATTCGAACTCCAAGTGTTTTTTTTTCATCGTTTTTCGAAGTCGCCTTTTTCGCGCGCAGGAGGTATAAACATACGCTTGACCGAGAAGACCTTTTTTCTATTGTGTGTTGCTTTGAAGTATCCTCAGGGACAAATTTTTATACCTGAGTGTATTATACACGTTTATATGTGTGTATATGTATGTGTAAGGACCTAGTTATATGGTCCCGGGATTGCTGATTAAAGTGTAAGTACGATTTTTCGATAATTAAAAATTTCAACGCGTTTTTCTCAAAACAGCATTTTCGGAGTTTATGCCGGTGATAACTCGAAAACTAATTATCCGATTGAGCTGAAACTTATAGGATTTCTTTATTATAGTATTACCTTCTATATGAATTAAAAATTATTGTAATATTTTATTATTAAATATGAAAAAATGTGATAAAATGGCGGAAAAAATGTTGATTTTTTCGAAAAAGTTACGCCAAAAGTGCAAATTTTTTTTTTTTTCACTTTTTTTTCAATTCATCTACTAACTGTGAATGTAATTGATGTAAATTTTTTTGATTTTTTCATTTCAGATCAAAATTGCGACCAGGAGAGCCGGCACAAGCAAAACACAACGACTTTTTCAACGCCATCTAACGGACGCCATTTTGTTGACAAAAATTTAAAAAAAATATTTTTGTATACTACATGGATACACTTATAATTGTAAAAAAGTTTCGATTGATTTGAATAAAAACTTCACCTTGAAAAAAAATTTTCAAAAATGAGTTTTTTTCCTCGTTCAAACTGTATATCTCCCCTTAACGACAGTTCGGTATCGTTATATTGTCGTTGCGCAGTTTTTTCACCACGTAAAATACCTGCGCAACGACATCCCTAGCTAGTAAAATTGTCGTTAAAAAATTACAGAATAGGCCTACTGGCCAGTTAATTCATCGGAATTGACCAATCGCATTTGTCATTTTGTTTGAAGTAAATAATGCGATTGGTCAATTCCGATGGACTAACTGGCCAGTTAAGTTAACTAAGCTTGGTGACAATGGTCTTTACACGGCCCGATTTACGCCGAAGTTATAACATCGATGTTACGGAACTAGCCAATCATAGCCATTTTTCTGAAGAATGAAATGACTATGATTGGTCAATTTCGTAACATCAATGTTATAACTTCGGCGTAAATCGAACCGTATAAACGGAGTCAATCAGAGACTGGCCATGGCTGCGTTCAGCAGAACGTTTGTTTTGCGACTGTTGGAAATTTCCTTCGCGCTAATTGGATCATACTTTTAGATCTAGAAGAATGGTCCTATCTCAGCAGACAATCATAAAACGGTTGCAAAACTGTTGAGTCTGCTGAACGCAGCCCATAAGAATTTCGTCAAATTTCTCTATGGCCAGTCTCTGATTAAAGGGTCTCTAGTTCCAATATGCTCCTACCATAGCTTACTCACTCTAACGCGCTTGAGAGTGCCATTAAGCTGGTTCTACATTAAGCTGGTTCTACATTAGTCGCATCGCAGCGTCACAAGCGTTGCAGTCCAATCAACATCAAGTTAGCTCGATTCTGATTGGACTCCAACGCTGCGACACGCTTGCGGCGTTGCGATGCAACTAAAGCTGGTTCTACATTAGTCGCACCGCAATGTCGCGAGCGACATTTAGGCCGGTATTCATAGTCAGTTCTTATATTCAAGACCGTCTTAAGTACGATCTTAAGAAGTCACGAACCAATCAGAAAACTGCATTAGCGTCTTAAGACACTACTTAAGGCCGGAATCAGACTAGGCATTAAAGATTGAGATTGAAGATTGAGATTGAAGATGAAGATTGAAAGATTGAAATTTGACTAATCAAAACAATAGGAGCTAAAATTCCTTTGCCCTCATTGGTCAAATTTCAATCTTCAATCTTCGATTTCAATCTTCAATGCGTAGTCTGATTCCGGCCTAACACGGTCTTGAAATAAGAATCGACTATGAATACCGGCCTTAGACTGAAATCAGACTACGCATTGAAGATTGAGATTGAAGAGTGAAGATTGAAATTTGACCAATGAGGACAAAGGGATTTTAGCTTCTATTGTTTTGATTGGTCAAATTTCAATCTTTCAATCTTCAATCTCAATCTTCAATGCTTAGTCTGATTCCGGCTTTACATGAGCGTGGAAACACGGAAACGCGCAACCAATCAGTAATCGGTGAGACGCGAAACTATAACAGCGAATTGCTTCTGATTGGTTACGCATTTCCGCGTTTCCGCGCTTCATGTAATCGCACCCTGAGTAGGAGCTATGGTAGGAGCATGTTGGAGCATGTTGGAGCTTGCGATGCGTAGTGCAAATACGCGTGCTTGAGCGAATTTATTCTCCTCTCATTCGACTGTAATTGGTCAATTTCTTAAGGTGCATTCACATGCAAGTGTCAAGCATCAAGTAGTGGAAGCAGCAACCAATCAACGAGGATTTTTATGGTGGCGTAAAAAATATTTTTTACACCACTGCCCGTATTGTCCAGCTGATAGGTTACTGCTTCCACTGCTTGAAGCTTGCATGTGAATGCATCTTTATGGCTTAAGGCTTAAAACACCTATTGGGTGCGTTCCGATATTCAAAAAGCCGAAATTGTCGACTACCAGCGCGAATTCTGATTGGCTGCTGCTTTTCCGCTTTCTGCTTTTCCGGTGTGAACGCGCCCGCACTGCCAGTGCTGAAAATTTATAGCGTATGTAACATATACTGCATAGTTTTAGCACTGGCAGTGAAAATCGGAACGCATTGTAGATCCGGATTGACCGGAATCAGAAGCCCGTATTTAGGATATCGATTATGAAACTTTATCCCTAGGATGGAAAGTAAAAGTGAAAATTTTTACCATTGAAGTTAATGGAGAAATTTTTCACTTTTTATTTTTCACTCTTGAGAAAAAAGTTTCATGATTGATACCCAAAACGCGCTCACCACAATATTAGCGCGTTAACACATTATACTTTACGTCACGCATATTATAGAATTTCAGAGATAAAAGCGCGTTCTAAATACGGGCTATTGTGTCATGGACACAAGGTTTAAGGCTACTTTCACATGCAGCGTAGTAGCTGATAAAATTTGATACGATTTGATAAGATTTGATTGGTTGATACAAGTTACGTTTACGCAAGTTACGCTTAGGGTGAAATCACACGGTGTGGAAAAGGACTGCGGAATAGAGAATGCGTCATTGAAGCAACCAATCAGCGCTATTCCGAATAGTAAGCGTAATGGATTTTAATCATTTCGCTTACGGACTTATTCTACGCTCTGTTATATTCCTAGCTACAAGTGAATGATCGATCAATATAGAATTAACATCAATCGACATTGAATTAACATCGATTTGACGTTAATCGACTAACCATGGCTTAGCTGGAAAACCAGCTTATTCCCGACATGTTTACAGTTTCTACTGCTACTGTTCATTGTAGACGGTGTATTATGCATGATCTATACTGCAGTAGCAGTAGTGGATGAGACTGTAAGAGTAACAAATTGACCAATTACAGTTAAATGTAAAAAGAATAATCGACTGTAATTGGTCAATTTCTTACTCTTACAGCCTCAACCATTACCCCGGATCTACAATCGGGTTTTAAGCCTTAAATCATAAGAAATGGGCAAATCATAGTCGATTATTCCCCTCGGATTCGACTGTAAGTCCGGATCTACAATAGATGTTTTAAGACTTAAGCCGTAAGAAACTGACCAATTATAGTCCATTTCTTATGACTTAAGGCTTAAAACCCTATTGTAGATCCGGGGTTATTGATCAATTTCTTATGGCTTAAGTCTTAAAACACCTATTGTAGATCCGGACTAACTGAGGCTGCGGTCCACTTGACGCTACAAACGCTTCGAAGTATTCTTTGATTAGTCAATTCGTAAAATTCTTTATTCTAATTGGTCGCTCAAACGCTTCGAAGCGTTTGTAGCGTCAAGTGGACCGCAGCCTGATACTGCCATTGTAGACCATACATAAAGCTGGTTCTACATTAGTCGCATCGTAGCGTCGTAAGCGTTGCGGTCCAATCAACGTCAAGCTAGCTCGACTTTGATTGGACTGCAACGCTTGCGACACGTTTACGACGCTGTGATGCGACCAATATAGAATCAGTTTTACACAAGTTATGTTGCATGTGAAAGCAGCTTTAATACCGTATCTATGGGTGCATTCAGTACTACAGTCGCTCACTGAGCGCTCAGTGAGCGCTTGCATCTTGGTATATTCCGTTAGAACTAAAAATATAGACCAAACAGATATAAGAGCTCACTGAGCGCTCAGTGAACGGTCGTGGTACTGAATGCACCCTATGATCGCGTTCAGCAGATTCAACTGTTGCGGAGCAGATCCGTGAGCGCTCACAGCTATTGGATGATCTAAGAGAATACACCAACAGCAACGAGCACTCACGGATCCGCTCCGCACAGTCAAGTCTGCTGAACGCGACCTATGTGTCCTACGTTTCGATTGTCTATAATGCGGGGTCTACAATAGAAGTCGTAAGGTCTTAAGTCGTAGAAAATTGACTAATCACAGTCGAATATGAGAAGAATAATCAACTGTGATTGGTCAATTTTCTACGACTTAAGACCCTACGACCGCTATTACTTCTATTGTAGATCCCGCATAAGCCATTCACAATGATTGTCCAATGAAAAATTCTAGGCACTGGTTGAGTGGCTAGAATAGTTAAATAATAGTTAAATAATAATAGTAGTTAAATAATAACAAATGGTACGTTTCTTTTTGCTGTCATACAAAATCCATCTGGACAATATTAGAGACGTGTTTATTGGCACATTTATAAACAAGGCTGTTCGCGCGCGAACAAAGTGCCGAAAGATATCAAGAGTTTCGTTGATCAGAGAATTTACGTTCGACGGTTTCAAGTTCCAAGTCGCCGTCGCTGCCGGTTCGCTCGCCGGTCGTGTTTACTGGTCGCGTGTCATCGCTGGAATAAGGAATGGGGGGTATCGCGGACATCACGTTGGACGTACGCGTGTGCGTCCGCAAGAGATGTCATCGTATCGCCGTACGACGGCTCTGAGCATTGGAGCGACCGGCAATTCGCAGTCATTGTCGTTCTCGCGTCCGCATCTGTTCTCTCTCCGTCGTTCCTCGTACATATCCAGGTTTACGGCGAACGTCAAGTCACCGTCAGCAGCAACAATCTCATGACCGTGGAATAAGTACCACCCATTGGACTCGGGCTTAACCTCCGCACGCGGCGGCAACAGCGGAGCCGCGGCGCGGTCGCTATGACGAAGGGTGGCATCACTGGGACCGTGTTGGAACTGTTGGAAGCACGGACAGTGCGGCGCTCATTGATATGACGCCATTTTACTAACCTTTTCGTCGCGTACAACTACCAGTCTCTTCAAGTCGCTCGCGGCCGCCGAAACGCTTCGTACCGTGTGCCGCACGGTTGATCTCATCGTCGTACGAATTACGCTCGACGGCTGACTCGCGTTCTGCGAAAGTAAGTAAGTCTCTCGCGAGCTCGCTTCGGTCGACCGTACGATCGTAGAAACTCGCGCGCACCTCGCTCTCTCGTACACCCGTTCTCCCCCGCGAGTCATCCTCGCGTACGGTGCACATTTCCGTCGTCTTTGTCCACGCGTCGTCCGGCTTCCGCCAGAGGCTTCATCACGAGGCTCGTGCAAGCGAAGGAGAAAAGTACGACGGAGCCAATCGCCACGCAATCCGTTGATCTCGTTTCGGGATCGGCGTGCCTTCCCCGGACGCCGCTTCTCCGCCGTTTCTTCGAAAAGTGTAGGATCCCGTGCGATCTGCGAGCCTGAAATCACAGCGAGAGCCCCGTGTTTCTCCGGACGTGACATGTGACTGTGAATCCGAGTCCGAGTTTTGTTTTTTTTTCTTTTCCCTTACGGTAGCCAAAGTGTGAAATCCTCTGGGAATAGAACGTGACGAGCGATCGTCGTCTACGTGACGAGTCATCTACGTGCGTAATGTGACGCAATAAGACTATCCTGTTTTCATTACCATTGAAAAATCACTAGCGAAATGATGTGTTGATGATGTGTTTCTGTTGCATTGAAACATCGTCTGTGTTCTAGAAGGCTCCGATAATTTCGAGTTTAACTTTAACATCGCTGAAATTAACGATATTTTTTTGAAATTGTAAATACACATACTCGGTGCACGTTTAGTTTTAATCGTAATTATAGCTAATCATAGTTATAGCTAATCGATTTTTAATGAATATGCTATTTGAATAATTTACATGTAGTTAAGAATCATTACACGTGTATTTTATATTTAGATATATGTTATATATATGTATGCAGATGCAATATATAATTATGTATTTTAGGTAGATCGCTGTAACAGTTTGCACTATTATGGAAGATGAAGATGGAGAAAGTAAAATAATGTGGAACATTCTGGAGGAGCAGCGACTCAAAGATTCCACATTGGACAACCCATTGAAACATTCCTTTGACGATGTATACACTGCTGTAATCGAGGAGGAGAAACAGTTGATACGCTACAACTCGATCATAGCGAATGATTCACCAGGTAAAAATACCATTGCGGGGCCAAACTTTGTATTTAAGGGTTTCAAGAAACGTATCTTAGCCGAGGCTCGGGAAGTTCCTACTGCTGCGTCAAAGAACAGCACACCAGAGCTGCGACAATTGACGCATCTCAATGCAAGGACTGGCAAGGATAAGAGGGTGGAGAGAAAGCGGAAGCGTAAGATAACGGAGTACGCTCAATATTTGGGTCTTCGACCATCCTCGAGGTACAAGTGTTCCAAGTGTCACGCATGGTCTGGTTACGGTCCCAACTCAAGACAGAACTCGTGTGCTTGTAATCCTAGTATGACACCGATGCCCAGTACCTCCGAGTCGAGTGCCTCGGTGCCGCACGCGAGTAATTTCAAAATCACGAGGAAGGTCTATCTGTGCTCGGCGTGTGGCACATATTTCGAAAATTGGAACTTGTTCTTGCACATGAGGGATACACATAAGCGTCATATATGTCTCTACTGCCTGGGTATGTTCGGTCAGGCGGAGAGGCTGTCGTACCATCTGATGAAGAAGCACAGTGTTCCGGAGATGGCGTTCTCCTCGGTAGAGGATTTCTATAACGCCTTCAAGGGTTCGTGCTACCTTATCTGTTGCAGCTGCGAAAAGGTATTCTCGGAAACCGACGACTTCTTCAATCACTTTTGCTCTCCAGTGCTGGAGCAGGATCCAACTGTTACTGTTGCGTCAACGTGCACTATATGCAGACAAAGCGGCACACACGCGAGTACCTGTAATTTCACGCTGTCGTTGGATACGGATAAGGAAGTATGTAGCACATCGACGCCACTGACAGTCGCCGATGCGACGTATACGGACAATTCATCGCCGGCGATGATTCCTCCATCGGAGATAGTTACAAATCTCGGGGGTAAGGGACTACCAAGAAAAGCGATAAAATACAACAGGAGGAAACACGAAAGAGACGGTATGCAAAATTCTCGCCAACAAAAACCGAGCACACTAATGAAAAAACTCAGTGCGAAAGTTCAGTGTAACGAAACTCAACTCGATTGCGATCTCGATGTCCAAAGAGAAATTGCAAATAACTTACCCCGAGACACAGTTACCGAGACGATAATGGAAGTGTCCAGGTACACGGGCGGCAATTCATCTGATGAAAATGATGAGAACGATGAGCAGGCGGTGAATAAAGATGTGCACAACAATCGTGACAGAGGGTCTGGAGGAAAATCGCCGGTTCCGAATTGTCAGCTTGATTTCAGTGAACCTTACGATAGCGTAACCGAGACCATCATGGAAGTATCGCGCTATACAGGTGAAGAAGTTAAGAATGAGAAAGAAGATGCAATGTATGCTCCAAACGCATGTGCGTCACATACTGTTGAAAAAGTGAATACTGAAGACGAAGAAGTGTGCGACAAAAGCGATGTTGATCCGACACGCTCGGCCAGTTCGAGAACACCTAGTCCAGCACAGTTTAATTCCGAAGAAATTATGACAGTGGATACAAAAGCAAACACTATGTGCGAGATTGGAACTAAATACGACAGTCCACAGGATGACCGAAGCTGTAGTCCTATCAATCGATCATTATTTAGTCCACAACACGAATCGCACATATCGGATCCGCAGTCTACAGAGATAGAAAGTTTCAAGGATACCGACAAGAAGGTGGAGAAACCTGTCGCGACAAACGCCACTGAATCTCAAGCCTCGGTCTCGTTTAACGCCGTTGCTTCTTCCGATAGGAGTTTGGTCATTAAGATTTGCAACAGGAACTCGCAATTCAGCGTCGCAACAACCACCGTCACGAGTAGGGAATCTGAGGAAAACAACAACGCTGAAGGGTCGACATCGAAAGAGAGAATGCCGAACGGTTCGGAAACTGGGAGGGACATCATTGACGATGATCAAGCAAACGAGCTGGACGATAGTGATTCTGACAGCGATAAATTGGCGGTAGTAGACAGCAATCCGGAAGAAGATGAGGAAGCGGAAGATGGCGAGGAGGGTGAAGCTGACGAGACTGAAGAAAGGCACGACGAAAAGGAAGGCAAGGATCAAAGGAATCAAGAGGAAAATGACGAAGATAGAACTGGGACATATACTGACGGATTATTCTCTGTCACGGAAACGATGCCGATTAGCAACACCAGTGAAACGTCCGTCAACAACGCAGTTGAAAGTGTTGCGAACGAGCAAACGAAAAGTCATACGATCGACGATGGTGGTATTATGTTAGCCGGCGAGGATGTTCCATGTATTGACTTGAACGTCGAGGGCACTCTGGACAGCATGGAGTTGGAGGATCTGTTGAAACGTTGCATAGAGGTAGCCAGTCCCATCTGCGTGTACTGCAATCATGCACGGTACATCGCGGTCAACGGCAGACAACTGGGCCTGCACATGCTGGCGGAGCACAAGTTTCAACCGCAGCATCCCGCGATAATCATACACGCGGAGCAGTTCACTGCGCGGGTGAAGAGGTCCCTCGACGAGCTCGAGTCCCGTTACTTCAATTTAGATACGTATAACAGCGCGGACGGCACGTATAATGTGCCGAATGTATTGATATACGAGTGTTTTCATTGTAGATTTCATTCGACAGTGCACAAGGAGCTGTACTTGCATAATCGAAAGATGCATCAGAAGACCATATTGATTTGCATAATGTGCAAATCGACATTCTACAGTTACAGCGAGTTGGTGTGCCACCTGTGTCCTGGAGTTTATTCGCCGAATGTCAATCTACGATATCGATGTTGTCTCTGCTCTGTAGCAAACCTGCCGTCGGCATTCATGTCTGGAGTCTACAGGCAATCAGCAGCGTCTTTCGAATCACGTATGGAAGCACAAGCTACATCATTTGTGTTACAGATGCGGCATCGCGTACCGTAATAAACCGGATATTACGAAACATCTATTTTGGAAACACGGCACGGAGAGTGTCCTGTGTCGAAAATGCTTGCAGAAGAAATGGCCGCACATATATCATTTCTGTATACCGCCCACAGCGTTCGTTTGCGAGGAATGCGGCTTGAGTTTTGGACGCGCGGTAGCGCTCAAAGTGCATAAAAGGCTGCACTCCGGCGATTCACCATATGGCTGTGACGAGTGCGAACAGCGTTTCATATCGCGAAAGCTCCTAGCTAAGCATCAAGCGGCTCATAGGGAACCTGAACCTGAGGACGTCCATGTGAACGTGACGGATGTCGTTAACACTGCACTAACGGACAAGGACGAGAAATCAGATAGGAACACATCCGTGACCATAACCGATGGAGACCTAATGACGGGAGTCGAGACTACGTCGAAGAACGTCAAAGAGGCTGTGAAAAAAGTAGTTGATGTTTACGATCTACCGCCGCTCAATCTATCTTCCGAAAGTGATACTGATAGCGAGGAGGAGAAATCCGCTTCCACGGAAAAACCACCGGAGAAAGAAAATATCGATGAAGACGTGGCAAAGAAGAATGAACCTATTGAAACAATCGCTGCCGATGACGATGACAGTGCCGTGTTGAACAATGATATAGTTGAAGTGGAACGGAACGAGGAGGAGAAAAAGCAGGAAGCGCGCATTATGGATGGCATTTGGGACAATTTTAAGACGTACGCTGCCAGTTTGGACGTAGAGGAATCCGCCAAGAATGTCGCGTTGAAAGAGAGCGTACCTGAGACCGACGCGGCGTATTTAAGGAGTATCGTCTTTTCTGATCATGATTATTGCGTAGTGAATTCGTCCGACAAAGAGAAGAATGAAGATCAAGTTACTTTTAAGGATAATGACACGAAAGCGAACGATACCAAATCTGAAAGAAGTCCGTCACCCGGTACTCCGAGTCGCAATACTGGAGGCGACAGCGACGCGAACAAACGGAAGGTAAAGACTCCTAAGAAGAAAAAGCGGAGTGGCAGCACATCATCTACGAGCGACTCCTCGAGCGATACCGACTCGAGCAGTTGCTCGTGTGGCACCAACTGTAGCTGCAGCAGCTCTTCGTCTGGCAGCTCCTCCAGTTCTAGCAGCAGTTCCGATTCCGACAGCTCCGCGTCCGAGAGTTCGCCCAGAAAGCAATCCAGCAATCGTAAGGACCGGAATAAGAAGGAAAGAGAAGCTATGCGGGAGAACAAATCGCAGTCCGTTGAGCCGGAGAACAAGCCGGAGGATAAGCTGGAAGACAAGCCGGAGGATAAGCTGGAAGACAAGCCGGAGGTTGCGATAGAGAATGGTCCTGTGGTCCCCGAGATAACGAGAGAACCTTCTCCAGCGAAGCTTCTCTTGCGGGAATCTGATTTGGAAACTGAGGAAACCGAAACAGATGAGGATTTCTACGATGAGTATCCGCAGTTGCTCGCTAATAAGTTAATGGCGGAGAAGCGCAATCAGTTGTTACTACTAGCTAGTGTAGCGCCGGCATCGACGCCGACTTCGACGCCAACCTCGACGCCAACCTCGACGTTGATGCCGGTGATGGATCAATCATCGATGCCACTGAATAATGGCGTTTTAGTCGCGGAAACGGCACCCGATCCGATTACAATGACCATTGAGAACCAACAATTGCAACAACAGCACCAGCAGCAAAAGAAGAAAACGAAGACGAAGAAACGACGAAAGGGTGAAAGGGGCGGTAAGCGTAACGCGATTACAGCCACCGTAGAATCGATCAAACTGAACATTCCCAAGGCACTTTACCAAAAGAATCCAGGATTCATTGCATCGTCGCAGTCAACGCTGGCATTGCATCCTAATAGCAGATCCTCGACGCCGAACCTATTGTCAGCTGCAACATGCAACGACTTCCACAGCGGCAATGCTACGAGCATTGCGATAGAAATGCAACAACAGCAGCAAGCATTATCGGCCACCGCTGTCATCGGCGTACCGAATCAAAATGTCGGTGGCAACGGCGGCACGGAGACGGAGAACAAGAGAGTTTCGAAGAGGAAACGCGTGCCGAAGCGCTTTTACGGCGACTCAAGTGACGACGAACCACAAGAAAAACAGTCGTTCAGCCGATGGCGGAAAATCGAGACAACCACTTCCACAATCGCCACCACTATCCCGGCTTTTACACCGCTGCCGTCCACGATGACGATGACGCCGACGAATCCGAAACCGCTGGTGTCGAGATTGTCCTTGGGCGGAAAGACTATACAGACGTATAGTAACAGGTCCGCTCAGGTGGAGCAAACAGCGAGCCAACAGCAAACGCCTCTACCCGAGGCATTGCCAATCGTCGCAGCGACATCCGCCACCGAGTCCGAGGGTCCCGCGGAGAGCAGCAGCGATAGCAGCGAATCTGAGACGGAGAATATCGTAAACCAGCCGAAAATCAACCAACCAACAATACCACCTGTTAACGCGCCGACGACGGAGCGACCCGGCAAGATCTATTGTTACTGTCGATGTCCGTATGATGAGGTATCAGAGATGATAGCCTGTGACGGTGAGGACTGCCGCATCGAGTGGTTTCATTTCGAATGTGTTGGTATAATGGTGCCGCCCAAGGGCAGGTGGTACTGCCCGGACTGCAGAAAGAAACACGGTATCGTGCAAAATGATGAGTACTGCGATTGATAGTTGCCACGCGGGATGTTAATGACAACGGCATGTTATTACCAAATTTGAGCGATCGTTGCTTTTTAGGCGTAATACTAGAATTTTCCTCCTTTCTTTTTCACGAGCGTATGAAAAGAAAAAAATTGCTACACTGTTCCATGTTGATATTTTTCTTAAGCCAATACACACGAGTGTTTGTATATATACTATGTAAATACGTCTTAGAATTATAAGAATGAAATGAGGTTTTTTGTGTACATTTCTTTGTACTTCTTTTAACGACGGTGTCATATATAAATACATAGCATTGGTAGATAGATGAATAAGTAGGTAGGTAGATAATATCACCGACAAGGTATCATTATCAACAAGATTTTTTTTCAACTATATCTGAATTAGCGTAACAATATTAATTGATGATTTATTATACAGACGCTTCATATAAATAAGCATACATATTTACAACAACAATATATGTATATTGCTGAAAACTACATTTTTTCCAACTATTATTTACATGGATGAACACGAATGGAAATACAATTTTAAATGAAAATACAATATCGTAATAAACGTTGTCAGATGTCTATATAATAATAAAATTAACAATAAACAACATTAGACCGCATATGACCACACAACTAAATAACGAAGTCTTATCGATCTGAGATAGATCTTACAGTTAACGCTTAAATAATATTTCGGTGTGAAATATATATATATATATATGTCACAGTCAAAGTGTTAACTCAGTAAATATATATATTTACTGTAGTCTGCTGTAGTCATTAGCCCGTATTCAGAACGCGTTTACAATACGATGTTAGCGTGCTAACATACTATACTTTATGTCATGCATATTATAGAATTTCAGAGATAAAAGCGCGCTTTTATCGATAAAAGCGCGTTCTGAATACGGGTCCATACATATATCTCCACATTTTCCATCCATCCAGTTCTATTTCTTTATTTCGGCAAGCAATTTACAGAACTAGATACATATTAATATTATTTAGGTACTGACATCCAGTTCAGATTGATAAGTCTGAATTGTCTCGTTACTTAGTTGAATAAAATTAATATAATATAAGCTAACACAAGAATCCTATAAATTTCTATAAGTCGGTGTTTAATGGTACCTTGTTGATGATAGTATAGGTAACAATGCGAAATCGTACGCGAGCCTAATAATGTGGCAGGGTTGCGTCTCACGAATCTTAGAATCTTCACTTGAATCGCCTGATTGCAATTCGACTTGAGATTAGTATTTCTGGCAGTATCTGTACCACGGTCTTTTTAATTTTTCTAAAACCGCGGGTACGGAAATGATTATCTTCTTTTTTTATTGATATCAAAAACTATTCTAAATTTTTAAATCGCTATATACGCTAAGTGTCATTGATTGGTTTCTTTAATGATGACGATGCGGTGTAGCGAATGTTGTTGTATAGCGCTTCCTTAAAGCAATGTACCTCTCGGAAGGCGAATCTTTCCTTGCTTCTAGTCTATCATATAGGTATTGTCTTGGAATAAAATCTTATTCTTTCAACAATCAAAACATCTCTTCCGCTGACAATTCTATATACCACGTAGAAAAAACCGGTCTATGGTAATTGTCTGTGGTTGTATTAATTTTATTGTACGGGTTTACAAATATCGGTGAATAGACAGATAGACGTTCTTTGGCTATAAACTGTTGATTGATAAAATAACGATGCGCAATCGCAAGTACTATAATATTAGAAATAATGATTACGAAATGTTTATTGAAAATTTTGCTGAACAGTATTACAGCAACAAGTACGAGGAAACGAATCTACGTCATGCTCTTTTACATTATTCCTTGAGTTTCGTGTGTTGTATAGTTTAAATATTTTTATGCGAACCGAAGAAGCAAACGACGGACAAATGCCGGCGACGATTCTGCCAGTCTTTTCTTCTAGCGCTCTCTTAATCTTAATTTTAATTTTAAAAGAACGAAACAGTCGCGCGCGCAGTTTTTTTTCTTTGGTTTATCAAGCTCTTTTTAACGGACCTTGTCACAGCGGTACATAGCTGTAAAAAATTTCCTCTTAGAATACTTCAAGTAACCGTCGTGCTGATTTTCTCAATTGTCAGCCATAGTTTCCTCCAACGATTCAACACCCATGATGTCCATGGTGAAATCTTTGTAAGATATCCTCTGTATCATAACGTAATAATACATTACTCTCGGGAAGCCTAACTACTAGTTTATCTTATTTATGGCCTATTTGCATAGTGTTTTTAAACATATTACGAGGGAGATAGTTACCGCCGGAAGGAAACGGAAATTGAAGGATATGGATCTTTGAGACAGACTTGGTTGAATCTCAATCATTTCCTCTTTAGGAAACATGAGTGTCTTGAGATATGTATATGCTTCTTGCAAAGTTAACGGTTCACCTACGGCAAATAATAATATAAAAAATAATAAGAAATATTGAACAACGATTAAGATATTTTGAAAGTAGTGCAAGTTCAATTTGTTTTATTTTACACACACACACACACACACACATTCTGTTTATTCAAATTTTGATAATGTCTATGTTTTGTTTATTCGAAATAATTTGTTGCATTTACTAATGTGCACTTAATTTAAAATACAATGTATAATCTAAATAGAAGCAAGACTAATAAAGTATTAAATAAAGAGATAATAGTCTCTAGTATTTTATTAGTCCTGCTTTTTTTTAGATTAAAATTTGATAATTATACTTATGGCGAAATCAATAAACCAATCAATCAACTCTCCGAAGTTAATGGTAGGTCTATTAGGCTCACTCTCAAATATAAATCTGTTAAAATAATTCAATTTTCTTTATGTTACATTTGCAAATTTGAATTATTCTTATTAATATGTATTTTCTTAAAGGATATGAATCTAAATTCATTTTTTAATGCGAATTACATTTTGGTTTCTTTTTGAAATTAATTAGTGCCTTTTAACAAACATAAGTTAAATGTGTTATAGATTTATCTGTTTTACAGATTTTGATACCAGTTCCGGAGAATTAATGGTACGTCGTAATAATAGCATTCGTATTAACTAATAATTAATTCACCAATAAGTTTATCTTCTTCCAGTAAAGTTTTCGATACCATTCCTCCTAGTAAAATATTTACAAGCTGCTCTCGCGTTAAAGTAGGATTTTCCATGTCGGAATTTTCTTCGATAAACGTACGAAAAGCTTCCTTTACGTGACGCATGCAAATTCCAAACACCGGTCGGTGATTCACATACAGTCGTATGAATTCTTCAAAAGTGATCTCTTCGACAAATTTACCGGTTTCAACGTAACGTTTGTAGCATACTTCTGTCATAATATTCTCTACCTTAAAAACAGATATTTTATCTTAGCAAATCTTAACACAAAAAAATGCAATATCTCAAAGCAAATGAATCTTTTATTATAATTTTCGTGCAATTAATGAACACAAAAACAATTGTTTTATTTATTGCTTACTTTGACATAAACAATTTTATATTTGAAAATTTTTAATTTGTGGCAGAAGAAAGATGTTTAATGTAAAAAAAAATATAAAAAATGACTTCAATCATAAAAGTAAACATTTTAAAAAGTAAAAAAGGATATTTCCGGAGTTTGTCAAAGGGGTCAACATCTAAAATTAAAATTCTGACTTGTGAAACATTGCATATGTATACATATACTGCTTCATGATAATACGAAAAGTTATACTTCTTTGTTGGTCGGAAAATATCCAATAGCTCGCATAAGATTTGGAATTTGCTCGACAACCACAGTGTCGGAGACGGTTCTAACAGCGATCATATTCTCGCCTTGATGTAATATCTGTCCATAATAGAACAGATCCTTTATCTCGTTTGCTAACCATCCTTTTTTCCCACCTTTGATGAGGCAATAAAACGGCGATAGTCCTTCTCCGCCTAATCGTGCCATTATGTCAACAGATCTGGAAAAATTGTGTTTTTGATGATAAAATTCGTTATATTCATTAAAGTCATTAAACGATGATGTCAGAACCAAGAAATTTAGCTTTGCACACAATCGAAGTAAATGAATTTTTCGTTCGTATATTCAAATTTAATAGAACGAGCTTGTATAATAACCAGTGATTTTTTCAGTATTAGAAAAAATATTTGTGATTTAAAAAATTCTTTATATTAAAATTCAATACGGTCGAGGCAACTAACTTCAGTTTGATTTTCCACATTAACACACATGGATCGTTGTAACCTGCGGTAAAAAGTATTTCTTTATTGTTGCTAACAGAGATACCTATTATCTGTAAATAAATATGGATCATGATACTCGTGTATGCCAGCTATTAAACGTAAATATATATACAGAATATCTAACTTTTTGAGGATGGCCTGTTATGCCGACAATCTTGTACGGATTACCATCAAAAGGCATTAACTGAAGACCAATTTCTCTATCGGTCGCAAATACCACATAGCCGTTGTTAAGTTTATCGGTTAAGATCTAACAAAATTGTAGCGATTTTTGACACAGTAATTGATTAATTACGAAGCGAGGGCATTTCTCTGATAAATAAATCAAGAAAAAGAGAAAGTTTGAATTAAATATAAATTCTGGAAATAAGTTCTTTGTTCTTTAATTATATATTTTATACCATGTTATAAAATATTTAACGGATATTTCTGAAGAAAAGAAACGCAGTTTAATTACCTGCTTATAATAATATGATATTATGCACTTAATTTTTTAACTATTTCCATGGTTTTTAAAATTTAATCATATCTATTAAAATATCTTTTCAATGTTTCTACTATAATTAACGTTTTCTATATATAGTTATATAAACAGTTATATGTATCTTATATATCTCTTGTGTTACTTGAATATGTTCCACTGGCTTTTTGAATATGGGTCCTAAATAAGTACCGCGAATTGCCTTGGTAGCATCACTGAAGATCTTATATTTGTACTGCAATTATGGATTAATATAATTACGTTTTGCTCACATGATCTAACCGAATCGTAGGACTATTACTTCAGAATTTGAGATCATGAGGAATTTTTCAATGCTGGACACGGGGTACCACGCTAGGCAAAGAGGAACGGCACTTTGTTCGATTCGATCGATACGCAAGATTTGAAGTCCTGGCACTGGATATGGTCCGCTGTAATGTAATTATAAAATGTAAAACATTATCCTCTTCAAAAGGAAAATTATTACTTTCTTCAAATACTTATAGTTACTTAACTAAAGAGTCTAAATCGCTACGTTAATCGCGATTCAAGGTTGTAATAGTATACTAGTCTTTTTTTGTATAAAATAATCATAAAATAAGTTTTATAAATTTTCGAAATACAAACACACGTTTCTGATTCAAATCCAGAAAATCATAAAAGTCAAATGTTATTAAAATCATGTTTTGCATTTCTCTCTTATCATGACTGACATAAATATTCGTTCTATTACTTTATATAATATCTCATCCATTTATAATTCCATTACATTAATCTCATTCACAACATCATTTTTAATCACATTTACGCATATAAATATTTCAATCAAATCGATTAAACTGTATTTTCCACGAATAACACAATGAGATATTTACAACCTGTGCGCGAGATCATATTCGACGAGCTCTCGATCCTCTCCTAAAGAGAAAAACCGCGGTACATCGGAATTGGATGCAACCGGGCCGAAAAGTATATCTCTGATAGGTAAGTAATGCGAGTGATATTTTCCGATCAAGTTCCACAAATTGTAATCCTTTGAAGCAACGGTCGTACCATTTCTCTTGAATACTACTACAGTCAATGCGTTATCCTACAAACAAATAAAATTTTTATTGACCTTTTGAGTCGGTTAATTAATATTTAATCAATAAGTAATTAAAGTTATTGTCATAACGTGCAATATTATTTGCGAAATATCATGGAATGCGGGATTTTCTTACTGCATAAGCCATGTATTCGGCACACCGTGTGAAAGTAATTTTATTAATGGCTGTCGAAGAATGTTTATATGGTATTTCATCTATAGGATCTAAGGTGATATGATGTAGAATCCAGATCGCCCCATTCTCTAAACCACTCACTAACATATCGCCTAAAAAATGATAAACATTCTTTTCATGAATTTTCTTTTCTTCCTTTAATAATAAAGAGACATTGAAGATTTATCAGTATCAGATACATCATTTATGTATATACATCTTGGTGAGAATTTCAGAGCCGTAACGGCTTTCAGGGTCTCGTGACTTTGCGGACAGGTGACATAAACAATATTTTCCTCAATCTTCTGCTTTTCGAAAATCGGCCGATAGTCTGGAAGAGGTGGCGTGCTCCAAGATGTTATCAGAGTGCACTTTTCATGATTGTATAAATGTACGGTTCCCTGAGCGTCGCCCACAACCATATAATTGCTGTCGTTGAAAAATTACTATTGTTATTATATTATATTTATTTCAACAGAAATAAATAAATCTTGCTAAGCTAATTTGAAATTTTTCCACCTTTCTGGATGACTGTCCATACTAGTCACAATTGCAACCGGATGACGAAACACAAAGTGACATTTCTGCTTTGTAATTTCCATCAATGCTATTATTCCCGCAGAAGAACCTAAAGCGAAATATAGACAAAAAAGGAATGTGATAATATATCGAATAATACGTGTTTTGTATATATATATATATATATTGATGTTTTAACGTTATATAATTCATATAATACGGTAATTATTACAAGAATTAGTTCTTACACACAAGAAAATTTCGGACATTAAATGGAGAACACCGTAGAGTAGCATCCGTTGACAAAGAATTCAATGTTGTTTTGTTAGTTTCGGCGGTCTTATTACTCTTGTAATTTTGTGAAATATATTCCGCATTTACAGTGAGTTTTGAAACCGTTTTGCTACTGGGCATACGTCTCCCTTAAAATTCATTTATAATTTTTCAAACTATATAAACAACAATAATGGTCTATATAGATTTCTGAATTTTTTAAAACTTCTAAATAAACTTTGAGATATAAGAATTTTTTTATCAGGGGATTCTTTCAAAATAAAGCATACTTTCAGATACATCGACGGCAAATACCGGAGCTAACAAATTAGATTGAAGATCAAAGCTTAGCCATCGAATGGAATCAAGATCGCAACTTTCATACCAATACAAAAGTCTCAATTGATAATCATAGAAAGTAACACGACCATTTGAATTTCCCGTAACAAGCATACTACAAAATTTAATTACATTAAGAGCACGACTACCACTGGATTTACTAAAGTGATTTTAGGCTTTAAATTCATATACCCTCCGTAATCAATAATAACAGTAATACTGCTTTTCTGTAAATTAAGAGTTTTTTTATGTTTTTTCTTCTTATAATTAGTATCAGAAGCGTGCTTGTCTTTGCAGAAAACATTGCTCCATACTAAAATGTAGCCTAAAATAATAGCAATATAAGAAAAATATTATTTAATAGGTAATTAAGTTATTAATAAACTATTAATAAATACAGACGATACCATTTGTACTTGCTGTAAATACTTGTTGTATTTTTGGAACGTAGCATGATGCATTAAAGACACCAATATGTTGTACTTTTGTCATAATTTTGGGACAATCGTAGTTCAAAGCGTGACCATTCTTATTTATGAAATTAAGAAGAAACACATTATATTATTTTATTTTATGTAAAGTTTTATGTCTGATCATACTTTATGGTTTACATTTTTATTATAATTTTTACTGATATTTATTATATCAATGATTCTCTCAAACTATCTATTTTAGTGCATTATTATTAGTTTTATATCAAATATGTGTACATCAAGAGTCAAGTAGCATCATAGTTCATCTGTGAGGTACTACTTTCTATTATTTTGTTTATATGTAAAATACATTTCTCATCTTTTACACTTAAATAAAATTATTATTATTGTCATTATTATTATTGTTATACACAAGAAATTTTTTGTAATTGAAGTACGTCATACCTTAAGAATTAAATCAAATGTTGGATAAAATAGTTTTATGTAAAGTTTTTTCTTTCAACATTTCTCCTTTTCAATTTTAATAAAAAAAATGATGTTTATATTATCTTTTTTGCATAATTAATACAAAATCTAACTATATTTGTAACATCTATTTTTTAAAGAACAAAATTTGAAATTTTGTGTATGTAAGGACAGTAATTTTGCATGAAAACATCTCAAAACTCTATTTTACTTATTTATATAATATCATCATTTCGTTATATCATTGTCTTCTGTCAACTAAAATGTAATATGATTATACAAATATGTAATGATATATTTTTTACCAACCCAAGTTAGGAATAAAACGTGATAATCAGTCGTCAATGCAAATTGTTCTGGACATTCGTCGTTAAAAGTTATTCCCTTGACACGTTCAGTAATGTTGATTAACGAAGTCGATGCTAAAAATATTTTAAATTAGCTAATCCTGGATTATTCAACAATTATAAATATTCTTAAAATTTTAGTAGTGATCGTATTTTTTGTGTAAATAAATAATAATTATACAATAATATAGTAATATAAAAAGGATATGATTCTTGACAATAATTAATATAAAAATATATTATATTAATAATAATAAGATTGAAAGACCGCTAATGTTAAACATAATAATTTTAAATTAAGAAGCGCCATAACGGTCAGAACGTTAAGATGTTGAACTATTGTAAATTCATTTAAATGAATTAATTTCAGAAATGATAATTGCGTGCCGATATGGTTGTCGGACTTTCAACGCAAATGGGGAATTTGGGGGGATTATTAATATTTTCAGATTTGATTGCGTTGAAAGTCCGACAACCATATCGGCACGCAATTATCATTTCTGAAATTAATTCATTTAAATGAATTTACAATAGTTCAACATCTTAACGTTCTGACCGTTATGGCGCTTCTTAATTTAATATTATATTAATGTTTCATATCATATTAAATTTTTTAATAAGAGGAAATAATTAATGAATGTACAGAAGATAACGAACCATCTGGTTTGTCTCTTCCATAAGTCCATAACCAAAAATGCACATTCTGACATTTTCTACCGCCAACGGTGACTATTTGTTTAGCATTAGGACTAATAGCAGCAGCTGTGATATCTTCACTGTTATGTGGATTAAATAATGTGCAAACGGGAACCCTAAGAATGTTGATAATTCCGCTAACTTTTTAACACATAAGTCTCAAAGTAATACTAGATTAACTTTGCAAAACAATTTCGGATAAAAACAATAGCTACCCTTTTTCTGTATCCCAAACCACTACTACACTGTCCTCTCCGGAATCCGCTGTTAGTAACCACTTGCCGTCACGCGAGGTTGATAACGTTTTAACAGGATTTCGCTAAAAAAGATTATAAGATTTTTCTTCAGTATTTTATTTATAATTACTATTGTTTCGCGGCAAACTCAAACGTATACCAACATGACCTAGGAGTGGTAACATTTTCTTTGAACTATAGTCATAAATTATCGCCACGTGAGAACAGGCGTATGCCAATAATGCACGATTTTTAGTAGTTAGATTTATGACCGGTACTTCCGGATTTAATCCGAAGGACCACTGTAGTTTCTGAAGAAAAGCAACAATTTTTGTGTTAAATAAAAAAATGATAAATAGAAAAATAGATCCGTCAATGATGCATTATTTTTTAAATATTTTTTTACTCACGAATGGACAGAGATCGTACTCTGTGAATCCTTGCTCGAGACATTTTTTCTTCACAGTTATTTCAGTGTTTTCCGTATCTTCGGTAGTGTCGGCTTGAGATCGACCGACAATCGACGAAAAAGTGGCAGTATACATCGCCATTTTATAACAAATATCAAACCAGTTTAAATTTAAATAGCTAATTTCAGGTAAAAGCAATTTCGGGTAAAAGCAATGAGGTTGCGACACTTTTTTTCCGATGAGTTTAAGAATACGCTATCAAGTTCAGGATGCGAATCCCTCTCATGTATGTACATACAATGAATGAATATGATCATATGAGGTTTGTTAAATGTGTTTTATTCATTGCACGTGAGAAAGATTCGCCACATGAGAATCTTGAATTTGGTCGCGTATTCTTAAACTCATCGGAAAAAAAGTGTCGCATTGCTTCTGACAGTACACATACTAACGCCTTGTAAAACAATTTAGTTAAAAAAATGAAATTTCTAAAATTTTGTATATCGGAAATATAAATATAATTTCTTTTACAAATATTAAACCGATGTATCGACGACTAAATGTCGTGTCAAACACTAGCATGTAAAGTTGAACCGACCGTGTGTCAAAAATATTAGTCTCTTACATTTTCTTCATTAATTTGAAATTTTGTTAACTGTATTGTTTCGTATTAATTACCGACATTGTACATAAATTTAAAACTTTCTTGAAACAAAGGATAATTCATAGTAAATGCCATAAAACAATTTTTTAACTGAAACGTTCTAATGGTTAATTAGATGTCTAATATTTTTGGTCAGGTTGTATATCAACATTTTTATATGTATATGTATATATTCTGCTTTTATATTTTTTATTTATTTAATATAGTTTTGTTCAAAACTTATTCGAAAAAACAATAATATTTAAATGTATGTATACATATATACAATATGTACAATATACAATATAAAGATTACGATTATTTTAAAACCTTATAATGAATCATAAATGCTATGAAAAAATCATTTTGATTTTTCAAACTAAAAAATCTGTCATCATCATAATAATTTCTCGATGTCTCCTTTTTACAAAACAAGTTTGTTTACATCAACATTTCGCATATATCGATTTTTAATTTTAATGTATTCGCTATAGTTATGTCTATTACTTTTATTTCTTTTTAATTTTTATATTTTATCACTAATGGTGAAGTATGCATTAAAGATCTAATAAACCCCACTTATCATACAGTGGGAGTCTTTTTATCATTAATTGTTTAAAACTCTCGCTCTTTGGATATATAAAAGTACCAGTGCTTATTATCTCATTCAAATCTGTCTCAGTCTGACAGCGTAGCATATATGGTAAAACCGTGAAGGATATTATCATTCCAAAACTAGCCCTTCGCTTTAGAATAGCCTTTAATTCCTTCATACTGGGCGGATGTGTCTTGCAGTTCAGTTGTTTCATAGTCGCCGACAAGGTGTCAAGGTATTCGTTTAACAGAAAATGTCTCTTGTTTTCAATAACGTCTGGGGAAGGACTTGAATTGAGAAAACCGTGAAGATCGAGTGCCGGCGATCCATAGACGCACATTTGAAAATCTACCTGTAATCAAACGAATTTTTTCGATCGATCAATTTTTTGAGCCAATTGGAAACGAAATTTATTCACCGCAAAAGAAGTGGAACGTCATTCAACGTCATTCAATAATATAAGTTAGATTTCGTGCAAGTGCAAATTAGATTTTATAAATTTTTGTATTTAATCTTAGTTGCAACATAAAGCTGCGATTACAATAAATCAATAAGTACCTACTCGTGTTCAGAGGAAGTACATAATTTTTTAATAAGGTGATAGTACTTACAAAAATATAATCGATTGGTTTGCTATCGTTGTTTTGAACAATATATTTGAACAATATATTGTTCATTTGAAAGTCACCGTGATTAATAACATTAAATTCATCCTCGAACAGCTTGCTTGCGTTTATTCCTATTTCATATATGTGATCGGAAAGTTTAGCAATTTTTTTCGAATATCTAGCAATAAAAATCACATAAAGTTGCATAAAATTTTATGTACATACTATACAAATATCTGCTCTAAACAGTGCAATTTATACTTATATTTGCAATTTTCTATTTAACATGTTTAGTTCTTTATGATAAACGCTTATCTTGGGTCATATAAAATGTTATTTTGAATATTAAAAAATAGAGCAATGAATACTGTCGTTTATGCAAAAATCTTACTTTTTTACTTCTGGCCAGTTTGCAATTTCGTCTGCTAAAGCTTTAGTACTTTTAATGAAAATATCTTTCATTTCTGGCGGATGCTGTTTGTTGAATGTTCCTTTCAAATACATCTCTTTCTGATTTGGTTCCTAAATATTAAAACATTTTTATTAGAAGATACGCAATTCGGTCAATACGCGGTACTGTCGCTAATAAACGCAACGGAGTTTTATTTTTCATAAACAAAAACAACATAGAATGTAATAAAAGGCGGAGCATCTTAAATTTTAATATAAATGAAATTCTTGTGTTTAATATTACAATTAAAAATGAAAAATTCTTGAGGATTATATAAGATGTATTAAGTATGTAAGTTATTCTAAAGCTTTACAAACTGAAAATTATTTCTTGGCAATATTTTTTGTAGCATATAAAATTTAATATGTTGTGCCACTTCAAGTTAATTTCTATTATATGAAACTTTTAAATATTTTCGATTACGACGTATTATATTTTTAACAGATACTTTGAACAATATAGCACAAAAAAGAATCTGGTAGCAGTGAGATGTTCATGCAATCAAAGTGACATTTCATATATAATTTTTGTGTTTAACATTGAAATCTTAACGCAAAAATTTGGGTTTTGGACATGGTCTTTGTATTCGTGCTATTGACTTAAATTCTTAATAATTACAACAATATGTTACGACTGATTGTGACTCATGCGTGGTGATTTAGGGTAAAAGCAGGGATTATGGCATAGGCTACTAATATGGAATAGTGGCTTATTTTTTAAACAAAGCATTGCAATCTGGCGGTAATCGTTGAAAGTTATTGCAACTGTTATCAAACGTGTCACAACAAGCAATGAACTCAGTCCGACCAACCGTTTTGCTACAATTTATTCATAACATTTATTCATTTTCGTTACGTCAGGAGATCCGGCAGCTTTTTCTAAAAAGTGTTCTCACAAACTGAAGGTAAGTTTTTTTAATGCTTATATTGCACAGACGCTTTTAATAACGTTGCATGAACAATATTATGCAGATTAATTGCTATTTCAAACTTGTTTATTGCTACGGAAAGACTTTGTTATATGACGACATGCAGGTAATATGAAATACATCGAGGGTTGAGAATATAACTTTTTGATTCTTCTTGTGAATAATGTTTATTTTAGATGCTAATATTTATTGTACGTCATAATTTAATTTGATTCAAGATTTAATTGTATTCTTTATTGTCCATGCGTAATAATGTTCAATGATGCTATTATATTTTCTGTGTTATTGTACAATAAAAATGTGAACAGTTTTCTATTTTTCTTGATCAGTTTACATAAATAAACAAATTTGGACTTCATTTATTGTATTATTTATTACTATGGTCAAAATTTCATCGGTATTCCATATTACATCCTATTTTTTAGACCTCTCACTTTTGATTTTTTTGTTAATATTGACGTTGGACTTAACTGGCGACTTTCGTTTATTGGATGTTATAGCTAACATATTCCTCAAGAATTCTGTGTAAATTTAAAGTCTTCATATGCATTTATATTGGAACAATGTTATATTAATTTAAAAAAAGCTATTCCATAATCCCTGCTTTTACCCTACCTTCTCGCATAGGGCTACGGAGGCTGCATGAAACCTGGCTAGTCCTCGAAGTGCCAATACGGAATGGGCTAGATCAAGACCAGACGAACGATCGGCCATTCGAAAACCCAGAGGCGCAAGATCTTCGATCACTAAAAGCGTTGGATTTTCATTTTGCACGTAGAGAATCTTCCCACTCAAGCGATGGTTTGGTTCTAACAATTTATTCATTTTATTCAAGGTGTCTGACATCATCAATGCCTCATTATGAAAGCAATCTAATTGTGTGACCTGTAAATTTATTTAAAATCAATCAATGAAATTTTTATTTATGAAATATATATAATCGAATTTTTTAAATTTAACAATATACAATTTTTTTGTAATATAAAGACCTATATAAAAAATATTTGTAATAAAAAGTTTTAGCTGCTCGGATGACAAATAAATAACAACTTTATTCTACATATAAATTTGTTTTCAAACAACCGAAAAATTTTTTTCAAATAAGGCCTGTATAAATTTATTTGAAATAATAAAATCTCACAATTGGATTTCTCTCTTTTTTCTCTTTCCATATATTAGAAATATTATATAAATTAAATACTTACAAGTTTCTTTCGATCACCTTCGAGTGTAGGTGAGATTTTAATGATGATTGATTTCTTCTCTGTATTCTTAAGGCCATCTTGATTGTAAGAAAAGTCGACAATTATCCTGATTATGTCACTAGTATAGTTGTCACCCTTGCTCGTGACTGATTCCAAAGATATATCAGTTACCTGGATCGAATTATCACTTTCCGAATTTCGCAGGATCTTCTCCACAAAGCATAAATTCAGCCATGTCAATGTTTCTAGATCCATTTTTGAAATTGAAATTGGAATCGAAGAATTTCTTCGATAAATTATTGTTTCTCTCGCCGTGTAACAAAACACGAAAACGACTCTTTACGATAACTTATTGGTCGGCGTAAAAACACGTTCTCGTTCTCTCTTTTCAGCTGCAACTCCTTCCACTCATTCAAATCTTTCCATTAATTAAGATAAGATAACAGATTATGAGATTATTTTAATCTTATAGTCTGATGTGAGAACGTATTGGGAAAGTAAAATGCCGACTTGGAATGTACATAATGCTTTAGCCAGTAAGTAAGCGTGAAAAGTAACTAAATGAGGAAGCAGAACCAACGGCAAAGAGCCGCAAACCTCAATAAAGAAGATAAGAAGGAAACTTCTGTGGAAGAGGAGAAGGGGTATTAGATAACAAATATATAAACACAACATTTAAGATAAGAAGGTATGTGCTTCCGATGATAATTTAGCTCTGTTTATACAAGCCGTTTCTTTTTCCTTATTTACTAATGAATCAACTCGGACAGTGCAGTAATAATTCTTACTATATGAGTGAGTAGAGTTACCAACTCTTGGTCGCACGAAAAGAGTACATTGATATGCAAAAAGAGTATACTTTCTAAAAAAAAAAGGAAAAAAGATGACGAACTTTTTTATTTTAAATGCTGACATTCAATAAAATGACATTTTTAGAATTTTTATTGACAACGTCTATTCAGTCTTCATAAAGTTACGAATAAATATGTTTCTTTATATTTTACTTCCAGATTTTTTAATGTTAATGTTAATAAAATTGAGAAAATAAAATTGATTCATGTATTTAACATATTTTGCTATTTATAAGTTTCTTCAACAAATATATATAACCAAATCTCTATCAAAACCTCTATATAATATGTAAATAAATATTTATATTTTACATAATGGCCAAAGCCTTAGTACAAGCCAAGCAAAACTTTTTTGTAAAGTAATAAATGTAAATATTAAATAATAATTTTTTAAATTTCGTCTCATTTCTCAAAATAGAGTACAATAAGTAAAAAGTAAGAGTACGCTGTTTTCCGACTTTGAAAAGAGTACATGTACTCTTAAAAGAGTACGGTTGGTAACCCTATGAGTGAGGCTGGAATTAGACTACATATTAAAGGTTAAGATTGAAGATTAAAGATTGAAATTTAGCCAATAAGGACAAAAAATTTTAGCTCCTTTTGTTTTGATTCGTCAAATTTTAATCTCTCAATCTTCAATTTCAATTTTCAATATGCGTAATTTGATATCGCGGTCGTATTGAAAGGTTAAATTATTACTGGCCAGAAAAACTGGGCAGTACTTAGATAACTCAAATCAAATTCAATGGATTCAATATATATAAAATTTTCTATCTGGAATTAACTTAATCAATATTAATCGATTGTAATAATTGTACGTAACGTTTGTAATAATCGTAACGTAATATTTGTAATGTAATAACTGTAACGTAATGCTTGCGAATAAAAACTCAAAATATGAATTTAACTGGTCAGCAAAAATGTTTAAGAATGTTTCCTCTTTTGAATATTTGACCGACAATTTGCAATTTCGGACTCGTAAAAAATTAGAAAAAATCATAAAGATTAGCTAGGCCATATAGGGTCCCATTACTTTATTATTAACTATTACATAATATTTTTTAATTTATATTTATATTTCCATTTTTATTTTTTATCACTAAGTATACATTAGAGATCCAATAAACCCCATTCGTCATACAGTGGCAACCTTTTTATCATTAAAATTTTATAAATCTCGCTCTTAAAACCTGGATTTATACCAGTGCTCAATAATTCATCCATATCTATCGGCTCAGCCTTACTGCACAGCACAAACGGTAAAATGACAAATAATACTATCATTTCATAGCTAGTTTTTCGCTTTATGGTAGCCTTCAGTTCTTCCATCGTGGGCGCCTGTGTCTTGCAGTTCAATTCTTTCATAGTCGCTGACAAGGTGTCAAGATATTCGTTCAATAGAATATTTTTCTTGTTTTCCATGACATCCAAGGAAGGACTTGTATTGAGAAAAAGTAATAAATCGAGTACCGGTGTTGCGTAAACGCACATTTGGAAATCTACCTATAATCAAACGAATTCTTTCAATTGGAATGTCATTCAGAAAGTTTGATAACAAGATTGATAGTTTGCGCGGACAACATGGACAGAAAAATGACGAGTATATATGTATAGCTGAATATGATTAAACGGCTAAGGTCATTATCCATAGCATATTACATTTTCAAATATTTTCTATTATTACCGCCTGTTTGTCTTCATAACTAAAGCCGACATTGCGGATAATTAATGCGTTAATATTACAACAGTGTTTCTCTTTTATCTATGCATTTTGTTTATTTGTATTTAAATTTTTATTATTGCACACAACTATAAAAATTGTCATAAAAATTAAGAAGTAATTTATGAAATGAAGTGATTAAGCTTTGTTACATGTAATTGTATTTATAATAAAATTTTCATTTCTAAATTAAACAAAATATTTTTAACGTAAATATGATGATACTTACAAAAATATGATCGATAGGTTTACCATCATTGTTATATCTGAACAACATATTGTTCACGTGAAAATCACCGTGAGTAATAACATTAAATTCCTCCTTACGGAGTTTGGTTGCATCTATTCCTATTTGATATATGTGATCGGAGAGTTTAGCAATTTTTTCCGAGTATCTAGCAAATACAAATGAAATAAATATAAAATTGTATAAAATCATGTAAAAACCGTATAAATATTCGCTATTAGCAGCATAGTATGTATTTGATTTGCTATTTTCTGTTGTTTTTCCTCATTAAATTTATCTTGTGTCATATAAAATGTTATCATGAATATTAAACAAAAAATAGAACAATAAATACTATGCTGTTTAATAGAACAATAAATACTAATCGTTTAAGCAAATCGTACTTTTTTACTTCAGGCCAGTGTGCAATCACGTCTGCTAAACCTTTAGTACTCTTAATGAAAATATCCTTCATTCCTGACGATTGCTGCTCGTTAAATGTTCCTAGCGAATATATCTCTTTTTGCTTTGGTTCCTAATTATTAAAATATTTTTATTAAAGAACATTTTGATGTATTTATCATTTGAATATAAAGATAAATAGTTAAGTTTGTAGTGCGGACTGGAAATTTGTCGATCTAGATATACAAGAAAATCTACACAATAAATGTAATATCATGCAATTTTCTGATGAATTTAGAACAGATTTTTTTTAGAGATAGTTACGAGATAGCCCAGATAACATGAGTTGTCGAAAAGGCATTTTAAAAAAAGAATAGTCCTCGTATTCATGCCATTGATCTGAATTCGTAATAATTGCAATAAGACGTTACGACTAATTGTGAGTACATCGCGTGGTAATTTACTTACCTTCTCACATAGAGCTACAGAAGCTGCATGAAACCTGGCTAGATTACAACTCGCCAATATGGAATGATCTAAGTCAAGACCAGATAAACGATCGGCCATTCGAAAGCCGAGGGACGCGAGATCTTCGATCGCCATAAGCATTGGATCTTCATTTTGCACGTAGAGAGTCTTTCCACTCAAGCGATACTTCGGTTCTAACAACTTATTCATTTTATTCAAAGTATTTGACATCATCGACGTCTCGGTGTGAAAGAGACCTGATTCTATGACCTGTACTCACAAGTTCATTTAAAATTAATAAATCGAGCCTTTTAATCTAACAAATATGCAATTATGTTTTATATAAAAGCCTATATATTTGTGTAGTAGAAAGTTTCAAATTTAAAGTTTGTTTTTAAACAAATAAAGAACGTTTTCTTTAAATATATATTTGTCCGCTAAATATATACATATAATATCCGCTTCTTTGAAGATGATTCATAAAAATGTTTTAATTTTAATCATTGATTACCTAAGAATAATTGTCCGAATCTTTCTGTTGAATAGAAATGTACTCGGAAATAATAAAATTTGCCACAGTTCTCTCTCTCTCTCTCTCTCTCTTCTTTTTCCCCCCTCTCTTTTTCCTCTCTAAATTATAAAATTGTACACATTAAATCAACTTACAAATTTTTGTTTAACACTTCCGAGTTCAGGCAAGATTTTAAGGATAATTGACTTTTTCTCTTTAATCTTACAACTGCCTTGGTCGCGCGAATATTCGGCAGTAATCCTGATCATGTCGCTGGTGTGGTTGTCACCCTTGCTTGTGGCTGGTTTCGAAAATATATCGGTCACCTTAATCGAATTATCATTTTCCGATTTTCGCAAAATCTTCTCCACGAAGCTTAGATTTAGCCATATCGATGTCTTTAGAGCCATTTCTGAAAATGGAATTGGAAATGAAGAATTTTGTCGACAAATCATTGTCCCTGCCATTGTACAAAAATAAATGATATTTGTAATGATTTACTTGCGACGAAATTTTTATTATGTTTTTTCTCTTTTTCTAGCCGGCTCTCTATACATATTTGTTTCACTCTTCCCGTTCTTTCCTCATTATTTCCTCAGATCGTTTAATTTATTGACTTTATCATCGTTTTTTTTCTTTGTGTCCATATTTAAGGCGGTCGCATTGTATTACACACATTTGAGATATGTTTCAATTAAGAACGTAAACCGATTTTTTGTTTTTTTTTTTGTTAACATCATACATGTGTGTTTCACATTGAAATCTCGTCGAATGTGATATTTGTGATGTATACGAAAATTTTTCCATAAGCCTGGCGCGTTGCAATTGCATATCGGGAATTCTAATTAATTTCTTTTTCTTTTATAATCTTGATATCAACTAAATTAATGTTCGGTTTATTGTTTATTATTTATTGGTTTATTACTGATTTGGACCGATCTTTGTATATTGCTTTAATAACTGTGATGTGCACGTATTCGATATGTAAAATTAAATTATACTGTGTGGGAATATTTTATATCCCTCTTCCCAGTCATGATCTCTCTTCCTACACATGATCGCAATCTTTCTTTTCTCTTCAATTTTTTGTAAATTACGAATAAAAAAAATGAAATTAGGGCTTCTAGAAATTGGCGCTGTAAATATTGCGCTAATTATTCATTATAAAAAATTATATTTAACCGATGTTACAAAAACTAATCTTTGAGTCATATAATAAAATAAATTTAATCATATATATATATATATATACACACGATAACAAACAATTAAATCATATAATAAAACGTATATTTTGGCTATTTTCTAGCCTTCATGAGCGCAATAAAAATGTAGATACAAATTGTTGCAATCAATTAACTTATTATGCTATATAATCCGTCCACGCAATCTCATATAATCATACTTTCAACCCGAACGGTACGGGAAGTCTTTATCCCATAACCAGTTAAAAGGCTGAATGATCTCAAGTTGAGTTCTTGAAATTAATTCCATTGTGTAAAAGATCATTGATCGTAATATTAAGATCGAAATTTAAGATTCAAGCATGACTTTAGAAACGCAGACGGATGTACTCAACAAAAAATATATCAAAAGAAATGCACGGTTCTCCCATTAAAAAAAAAGAACATAATACGGTAAAGATACGGAATTAAAATTATAATGTGACGGTTTTATGTGATAGAGTAATTCGTAAGCTAAAGTTGAAATCGTTGAAATCAGATCAAAGAAAAAAATGTTATAAAAGAATATAAATAATTAATGAATATCTAATAATAAGTAATAATGATAGGCTTAGATTAAGCAATTCCATGTATAATGAATTCAAATTAATGAATTGCCATCCTTTTACCGCTTATTATTATGTAGTTATTTCTGAAATCAGTTGTTCCTTGTAATTTCGATCAACATCTAAAATTTCAACATGATTCCACTTAAAATCATGACCATGATACAATCTGTGATAATTCAGTAACAAACGAATGAGTACCTGTATTTCTTCTGATGTAAAGTCTCAAGTGTGTTCCGACATTCTGGTCTTCAACTGCGTTTATGAGTTTATTCGACATACAATGACTGCGTTCGGGCTTACGCTATTAGAGCTATTTGCATCCTTTCATCTTCATTGTTCATGAGACACGTACATGAATAATGTGATGCAAATAGCACTGATAGTCCGACTACCGAACGCACCTATTGCATTACAGTTGTTGCAAAATAATTTTTATGAACATTTTTTTTAAAAGACGTAGGTAATGGGTTTTTTTAATAGTGTATTCATGCGGCAAGGATCTCGATATCTACAAATCTCTGGAAATAATTGCTTTAGATTGAATATTTGTCCACAAAGCTTCCACAAAGCTTGTGCTTAATATATGCACGAACATTTTCAGTAGGATTTGCATCGGGCGGCTAATCAAATTGATTAATGCCAAATTTAAGATTATTATTATGTAGTCAATCAATTATCGATGCTACTGTCTGATCTGCATTATTAATATAATTGCATTTTAGCTCTAATCAAATATAACGTATCTGTATTAAAATTTTATTAACTAAATTTTTCTATAAATTAAGCCGATCACGCTCTTATTAGTTTGCTAATTGCTTCATTGCATTATTATATCAATGATCTTATATTTTCGAAGTGTAGTATATATCAAAGAATTCATTACAACGTTTACGATGACTTTATTTAAAATTTTCCTAAATAATCTCTGACTAAATATCAGTGTCAAGAAAACAAAGGATTGATAATGATGAAAAGTTGATCAACGTACACTGTTAAAAATATCTGTTGTGGAATCACAACAAAAATGTTGGAAGTTTTTATCCAACACAAATTTGTTGTAAAAACACAAACTAAATGTTTGATATAACAT
>NW_017255981.1:50453-69602 GCF_001594055.1 Mycetomoellerius zeteki
CTATAGACGCTTCAAATTCCATAGTAGCTGAGTGCATAAAATGTACAAAATTCTGAACAAATTTAGAAACGTTTAATGTAATTTAATGTAATTTTGAAACAATATTTATACTTATTTTTATAACAGTAATTAACGGTGATTAACAGTAAGTCGAAAAAATGTATAGGTTAGGTAGCACGTGCACCGATCACCAGAAATGTCTTGAAAATGCTTATTTTACTTTTTGCAAATTGCTTATATAACACATTCGAATACACAATATTAAACGAAAATGACATTCAAGTCCAAGACACAATGCCAGAGAATAGTATGCACGTGCTACCTAACCTATACATTTTTTCGATTTACTGTTAATCACCGTTAATTACTGTTATAAAAATATGTATAAATAATTGTGTAATACAATAAAACACACTTGACATACCTTTTTAAAATGATGAATTTGCAACAGGAGTATCACTTTTTCTTTTTCCGTAGAAGTACTGCCTTACACAAAACAATGCCAACCGATGACGATGACCGTTGTTCTTAAGCAAACCTGCGTGCATCGCCTTGCGCATTGCCTTGCGCATCGCGTTGCGCAGCGTCATATGCCCGTGTCACACTACGCATTGGAGACTGAGGATTGCGAGAATTAAGGATTAGAATTCGACCAATCAGGTAATTTTAAGTTTAATCCGTTTCGTTCTAATTGGCTGAATTCTAATCCTCAATTCGCATTCCTCAGTCTCCAATGCGTAGTGACACGGGCATTAGGTCGGAATTAGACTAGGCATTAAAGATTGAGATTAAAGATTGAAAGATTAAAATTTGATCAATCAAAACAATAGGAGCTAAAATTCCTTTGCCCTCATTAGTCAAATTTCAATCTTCAATCTTTGATCTCAATCTTCAATGCGTAGTCTGATTTCGGCCTTATGCGCGTTATCTCATTTGATTTATCGTATGACAAATGTATGCAGGACAGAGAGGTCCTCGGATCTCTCTATCCTATAAAGAGCTAAAAAGATTGAAAAATTTGTCGTACAACAAAAACACACAAATGAAATCCCATACGCATCAAATGTGAAATCACGAAACATTTCGTGTTTTTACAACATAAATATTTTGATTTGGATAAATTAAAAGTACAACATTTTATTATGAAATCATAAATATTATTGTAAAGTCACATTTCTTTAGCAAAACCACTACAAGTATCGAAAATTTACTGAATTCATGTGTAGTAAAAGTGTTGTGAAATCACAAACATTTCTAACAGTGTAATAAAGTGGCTAACCTGTAAGTTATTCGTCTTCGACTTCTCAGTCGTTCAGTTATCTTAAACACTTGTTTCACTGTATCGTTTTATAAAGCCAGCATCAAAATGATACAGAGGTGACAGGCTTTATATATGCCTCAGTACATTCATTTATTCATTTATCACAGGCTTTGTACCTACATTAAGATCTTAGATAACTGTAATTTGGTCAATATGAAACTCATGCAGATTCAATCAAGCAATAAACATTAATGGAAATAAAGGAGCGATGATAAGACAAGCACCTGTGTGATATTTTCTTGTTGAACAAATAATTAGCATCATCAAAAGAATCACAGTAAACGTTACGATATTTGTACAAATCATCGTTATTTTTGTGAAGTTTTTATCTTCATCGATAGACAAATTATGAAAAAATTTCACAATAATGACAACATGAACTGATGAAAAATTTCACAATTGCGCTAAGATAATTCACTAAAATGCAACAGTTTTGTCAGAATAAAAATTTTAATGATATTTGTAAAAATGAAACAATATCAATTTTAAATGATATTTGTAAAAAATTAAATAAATCCAATTTGAGGTGTAAATATTTTAATATTTTATATTTACTATCATTCCGATGTGCAACAAACGAAGTTTTTCAGTCGTAATTAAGATGATCGATATTGTAGTACAAAACTATAAGATTCTAATTAAATATATCTTCGAAAGAGTCAATGTTTCATATTTCTTAGGCGCATCGAGTATTTATTTTACAATTTAATATTTACTAGAGGCACTTGTTTTTCCATTTATCGTGGAATATATAATATATTCTATGTGATATTTTTACAGGATTGAGAACATAGAGTTTGCCAGTTAAAAAAATACGGAAGAGAAAAGCCGTGTACGTTGTAAAAATATTTATTTCACGTATTTGCATAAAAAATAAAAATAATGAAAATTTACGAAAAAATATCACGTAAAAAGAGAATTATCTATCGCGTATAAAAAATACACGGAAAGAATTTTCTCTCCAAATTTACCCTTAAAATATGGTAGTTGTAGTACAATATAATACTTTAAAGATTTTTACTATGCACTTCAATAAAATTAATCAAATTTATTTTATATTTTATCGTAGTTTTATAAATGAATGAGATAGATTTATATAAAATTCTTCGAAATACAATTTTATCCCACGACTATCATATTTACAGAGTAAATTCTAAGAAAAAAATTCTCTCCGTGTAGTATCACATAAAAAATGGAGAAATGAACGTAGAATATAATTATTTATATTTTCCGAAAAAATCTCAGAAACAAGAATAAACTTTTATAAAATTTAGATGAGTTTTCTTTTTCTAAATATTAATTTATCGAGATAAAAACAGTTTGAATAAGTGAAGGAATGAGCTATTATTTACATATAATAAAATACTCACCTATAGGTTGTTCTGTCAGTGCCTGATGCTTCTTCATCTCCTCTCAGGATCGTTATCCTCTTGCAAAGAACATTCGCGGAAAACACTCGCGGATAATATATATACTATAGCGCGCGCATTTATTATTAATAAGAGTCTTTCTTGCAATACTGTAGTATTCCACGTTTATAAAACCCAAAAATGATAGGATTTCCAAGTCGGTGGAATCAACATTTCGGTCAGCATTTAAGTCAATTCTTGTATTTAAGATCATCTAAAATACAATTTTAAAATGTCATAAGTCAATCACAGAACTTAACTTTTTGAAACATTTCTTAAGATAATTTTTTTAGAGTGAGAACTATGAATATCTTAGAGTTGACGAGTATAGTCGAATATATACAAGACACAGATAAATGCCGACGTTGTAATGGCACTAGCCATTCAACAATGCCTCATTGTGAGTCTTACTTACCGTCAAAACATCGGAGATATGATCCCACCACCTTTTCCAATTAGTTTTCCATCAACTGTCATGTCGTGAAAAGTTCATTAATCTGATAATTTCAACGGCAATTGACTCGAGGCAGACTCAAAGAACTGATTATGATTCGTTTATTTAAACGTTAGATTTTTACATGAGAGAGGATTATGATTTTCCTCAAGTATCTAAAAATTTAGCTATATAATAATTTAGATATATAGTATGTGAAAATTTTTATGCAATAAGAAAAGTCATTCTTTTCATACATTGTATACCCAGTATATTCTTTTGAAGTACTAAGCTCTCTCAAGATCGTACCCACAGGAGCGAAGATATCGTCTGAGATACAATATACAATTGTTCATGGTTAAATTGTAAAAATAATCGAATATCAAGCAAGCGTTGATTCCCCACTGCAGCTAAACAAATTCAGGACAGATAGAAAAGATAAACCTATCATTATAATTCTTGTAAGATACAATTACGACATCAATCGAGTAGGCCAGATATTAATAAGAAGGAAAAATAATTCCTTGATCTATATTCTATATTACACGGAGAGAATTTTTTTTTAGAGTTTACCCTGAAAATATGATAGTCGTGAGACAACATTGTATTTCGCAAAGAATTTTATATAAATCTCTCTCATTCATTAACAAAACTATAATAAAATATAAAATAAATTTGATTAATTTTACTGAAGTGCATGGTAAAAATCTTTAAAATACTATATTGTACCTCAATTACCATATTTTCAGGGTAAATTTTAAAAGAAAATTCTCTCCGTGTACCAGCTTATTGTCATTGCCGGCAAATAATCACAAAGTTACGCTCAATTTTTATGCGTTCTCGTCGATATCGCGAAAGACTCACGAAAACGAGAAATTAATTTAATTATTATTAATTACGCAAACTGCATTAACTGGAATCGCGTGAATTGCGTTATTTGCATAAGGAGATATTTATTAATGTTACTTTATTTCTAATTTATATGATACAGTTCAAAGTACTATATATAGCGAGAGATACCATATATTCAAACGGAAGAAAATTTTTGTATTAACCAAAAATAACTATCGCGAAACAATTATCCTATTCTCTGTCGTGTTTCGATTCTGAATGATTGAACAATATAAAACATCTGTGATATATGATTGTTATCTCGATCTATTTAGGAAATCGGCTAACCGTACGAACTAGTAATTGTGTATAGTGAACAATTGTGTAAATTGGTTTAAAAAATGACGTTTCGTATTATCTAGTACTATCGCAATTGCGTTCTCAAAAAAAAACCTCTTAAGAAAGGCGGAGTGGCACTGATCTGCCGGAACAAGAGTTCAAAGTTGAATGACAGCACATCGATAGTGCGTAAGCACAATGCACTGCACGGAAACAAACACCAAGGCTATATGTGCTAATTATTTTTATGCTTATTATTTCAAAAAAATTTATTGTTTTGTAAAATATCTATCAAATATTTTGTTCTAAATTTTGCTTAATTATTATTGTATATTTTCTGTTTCATTCTATGAATCGTTTGACATTACTTAAGATATACTTATTAAGAGTGTACGCACTGGTGGAGGAGAATTGTCGCGAGAAAAGTGTAACACTTGCGACAGTTCAAATCAAATTTAATATTAAAATAAATTTAATATTAAAAATTTGCTATTCGTAATCAACTTAATCAATAACAATCGATTACCATACTTGTACATAATGTAATATTTGCACATAAAAGATTAGAACGTGAATTTAATTGTTGACTCATGGTCAGAAAAATTAAATGTTTAGGAATATTTTCTTTTTTAACCCTTAAGTGCCACTGGGGGTCCAAAAGACCCCAAGGCTTTTTCAATTGCATATATATTTTATGATTCCACTGGAAATCGAATTTCTGGCTCCATTTACCGTTAGTTTAGATCCCCAACTACTTGTTGAAAAGTTCGCGACAATAGTATCTTTGTATAGCAGCCGAGCAGGAACGATGCATTTCGAGGCGGGATACAAAATATTCCAGTGTGTCATTTACATTGTGCAAAGTGAAAATCGGAGCGACTTTTTTATTCACGTTTTTGTGTAAATTTCATCATTTTGAATTGTAAGTATTACTGTGCGCGCTCTAAAATTTTCTTAGTCTTGTAAATATAACTTTTTCACGATTAATTAGATGGAATATAATTTGCGGAGTCGGACTATCCGAGAGGAGCTGAAGCATGATGATGAGGATGGTGAAGTTATGGATACGCATATTTTTGTACTTTTTGTAATATTTTTACATATTTTTGTAATTATGTGCCCAAAAATACTTTTTTCATAACTTTTTTATCAAATTTATTAGGTCAAATAAATCGTTAATTGTGTTTTTTCTTTGTCTAAAATTTTCCCATTCATTTCGCAAAATCAATACCTTTTTTAGAATATTCAGTATCGGACTTAGTTTTATCTAAAAAAAAATACTATCTCGGGAGTACAATCCTAAATTTTTTGCGAAAAATATTAAAAATTAAAAAAAATACGGTTATTTGTTTAAAAAGTATTACGTTCTTTAAATTTTAATTAATTTTTTTTCTAGTATATTTAAAGTAAAATTTTATCATAACTGCAATTATATTTTTTTTTAAAAGCTTTGAGGAGTATCCAAACAAATTTTCAAAGCAAAATATTGAAAACTCTAAGAATAGTGTACACTTTTTCATGCTGGGGTTCAATTAACCCCGTGTGGTATCTGCGTGATTTTTTTGACATATGGCATTTAAGGGTTAAAATTAATCAATAGTTTGCAATTTTGGACTTGAAAAAAATTAGAAAAAATCACAATGCTTAGGTAGGATATATAGGTTATTTTATTACAATCATATCCAATTATATACAATATATACCATATTATTTACTATTTTGAATTTTCTTTCAATTTTTCTTATGTCTGTTTTATATGTTAATATAAATCAAAATACTTTTTTATTTTAATTAATTTCTATATCATTTTCGCAATGACATTATATAGAATAATATTATGTACATCTCTTTTAATAACATTAATTATTTTGTTAATATATGTTGAATTAGATACTATCTATTCCATATACATAACAAAATAAATACATTTATATGTATATCTATATATACCGTTGTCTCTGTGATACAATGATATAATACATAAAGATCATAATTTATTTAAAAATTTTAATAAATAAGAAACGCCATTATGAAAATAATTTTTTATTTTTCGAATCAAAAGAATTGTCACTATAAAGTAACAATTACACGGTAATCCCCTTTTTAAAAAAAAGTCACGTATCAACATTTTTTATCTACTACTATTAATTTTCTTTGTATATTTACCATAAATATTAATATCTAATATTTTTATTTATTATCTAGATTATTATTTCCTTTCCATTTTTACTTTTTATCACTAAAGATTAAGTATGTGTACATTAGAGATCCAATAAACCCCATTCATCATACAGTGGCAGTCTTTTTATCATTAACTTTCTATAAATCTCGCTTTTGAAACCTGGATTTATACCACTGCTCAATAATTCATCCAAATCTTTCGCCTCAGTCTTACAGCACAGCATAAACGGTAAAATGATGAAGAATATTATCATTCCATAGTTAGCTTTTCGTTTTATGGTAGCTTTCAGTTCCTCCATTGTAGGCGGGTGCGTCTTGCAATTCAATTGCTTCAAAGTCGCCGACAAGGTTCTAAGATATTCGTTCAATAGAATATTTTTCTTGTTTTCCATGACATCCAAGGAAGGACTTGTATTGAGAAAAAATAATAAATCGAGTACCGGCGTTGCGTAAACGCACACTTGGAAGTCTATCTGTAATTAAATGAATCTTTTCGATCGGTCCATTTTTTGAACTCTTGGATTAATAATAGATTAAAAATGAAATCTATTCATTCCGAAAGTCAGATGTTGTGTTTAGGAATGTCATATTTAGAAATTTCAGCAACAAGGTTGACAATATAGTTTGCGCGGACGACATGGTCAAAAAAGTAACGAGTATAGCAATTAAATCTTATTGCATTATTTATACATATTGCATTTCCAAGTATCTCCTATTATCACATCGTTTATTTGTCTTGATCGCTAAAGACGACATTGCGGACAATTCAAAAATGCGTTAGTACTAGTGTTCCTATTTTGAAATCTGTTTATTTTGTTTATTTGGTTTATATTTACTTAAATTTGTTATTATTGCACACAACTATAAAAATTGTCATAAAAATTCAGAAATGATTCATGAAATAAAGTAACCGAGCTTTGTTACATATAAATGTATTCGTGATAAAATTTTCATTCTTCTATTATAAATTAAAAAAATATATTTTTAACGTAAATATAATGATGTACTTACAAAAATATGATCAATAGGTTTGGCATCATTGTTATATCTGAACAACATATTGTTCACGTGAAAATCACCATGAGTAATAACATTAAATTCCTCCTTACAAAGCTTAGTTGCATTTATTCCTATTTGATATATGTGATCGGAGAGTTTGGCAATTTTTTCCGAGTATCTAGCAATACAAATAAAATAAATGTAAAATTGTATGAAATCATGTAAAACGTATTCACTATAAGCAGCATAATGTGTACCTGCCATTTTCTGTTTAAAGTTTAGTTTATTCTTATTATACATTTATCTTGTGTCATATAACATATTATCATGAACATTAAACAATAGAAGAATGAATACTGTCGTTTAAACAAATCTTACTTTTTTACTTCAGGCCAGTGTGCAATCTCGTCTGCTAAACCTTTAGTACTCTTAATGAAAATATCCTTCATTTCTAATGATTGTTGCTTGTTAAATGTTCCTTTCAAATACATTTCCTTTTGCTTTGGTTCCTAAATATTAAAATATTGTTATTAAAGAATATTTTAATGTATTTATATATTTGATTCTAAAGTGTTAAATAGTGCGGACTAAAAATTTGGAATGTGATAACACAATAATTTTATTATCATGCAATTTTCCGACGAATTTAAAACAAATTTTTTTAAAGAAAATTATGAGAGAAAAATGATAGCCCAGACAACACATATATCGAAAAGACGTTTTAAAAGAGAATAGTCCTTGTATCTGTGCCATGATCTGAATATTCTGAATTATTGTTAATGTAACGAGATGTTACGACTGATTGTGAGTATCACGTGGTGATTTACTTTCTCGCATAGAGCTATGGAGGCTGCATGAAATCTGGCAAGTCCGTAAAGCGCCAATATGGAATGATGTAGGTCAAAACCAGACAAACGATCGGCCATTCGAAAGCCGAGGGACGCGAGATCTTCGATCGCCAGAAGCATTGGATCTTTTGCATGTAGAAAGTCTTCCCGCTCAAGCGATACTTTGGCTCTAACAATTTATTCATTTTATTCAAAGTATTTGACAGCATCGACATTTCGGTGTGAAAGAGACCTGATTTTATAACCTATAACAAGTTTATTCAAGATTAATAAATGGAATCTTTTAATCTAACATAAAATTATTTTTTATATAAAAGCCTGTATAAAATTTATATACTAGAAAGTTTCAAATTAAAAATTTGTTTTTAAACAAATAAAAAATGTTTTCCTTAAATACATGTTTATGTATTCGCTCCCTTAAAAATGATTTATAAAAATAATTTAATTTTAATTACTGATCACCCTAGAATTATTGTCTTAATCTTTCTGTTGAATAGAAATATACTTCAAAACAATAAAACTTGCCACATATTTCTCTCTCTCTCTCTCTCTCTCTCTCTCTCTCTCTCTCTCTCTCTCTGTTTCTCTGTTTATTTCGTTTTCTTTCATTATAATTATTGTACACATTAATGCAACTTACAAATGTTTGTTTGACACTACCGAGTTCAGACAAGGTTTTAAGGATAATTGACTTTTTCTCTTTAATCCTACAACTGCCTTGGTCGCGCGAATATTCGACAGTAATCCTGATCATGTCGCTAGTGTAGTTGTCACCCTTGTTCGTGGCTGGTTTCGAAAATATATCGGTCACCTTAATCGAATTATCATTTTCCGATTTATAATTATCAATATATTATATTGATCATCTGAATCGAGTTATCATCTTCCGATTTTTGCAAAATCTTCTCCACGAAGCTTAGATTCAGCCACATCGATGTCTTTAGGGCCATTTCTGAAAGTGGAGTTGGAATTGGAGAATTTTATCGACAACAAATCCTTGTCATCGTACTAAAAGAATGATATTTATAATAATTTACTAGGGAAGAAATTTATTATGTTTTTTTTCTCTTTTATCACCCGGCTTTGTACACACACTTATTTCGGTCTTTCTATTCTTTCTTTTATCTTTCCTCGCTATTATTTCAGACCGTTTATTTTACTCGCTTTATCATCGTTTCTTTCTTTGTATCCGTCCATGTTTAAGACGGTGGCATTCTGTTACGTTTGAGATCAATGTTTCAATTAAGAATGTAAACCGATTTTTCTTTGCTTTATTTGGTTAACGTCATATGTATGTTTCACGTTGAGATTTGGTCGAATATGATATTTGTGATATATGCGAAAAAGTTTTGTCAAGCCTGGCGCGTTACAATCGTATAGGGTATTGCAATTAATTTTTTTTTTTTTAAATAAATCTTGATATCAATTAATATTCGATTCATTGTTTATTGATTTATTACTTGGACCTTTGTACATTGCTTTAATAACAAAATGTGATTGTGCACGTATTCGATATATAAACTTATACTATACTGGTAATATTTTATATTCATCTTCTAACTCCATAATCATAATCTTTCTTTCTTCTCTTCAATTTTTTATAAATAAGAATAAAAAAGATGAAATTAGGGCTTCTAGGATTTGGCGCTGTAATAAGTGCGCTAATTGTTCATTACAAAAACTTATATTTAACCAATGTCTGTCAATCAAAAACTGAATTTGACATTTAGTCATATAATAAAAAACGACTAAGTCATAAGATAAAACGCGTACATTTCGGTTACTTTTTAGCTTTCATGAGCGCAGTAAAAATGTCGATACAAATTGTTGCAGTCTTTATCCCATAACCAGTTAGATGGCTGGATGGTCAGTAAGTTGAGTTCTTGAAATTAATTCCGTCGTGTAAAAGATAATTGATCGGAATAAATTAAGGGTCATCAAGCATGACTTCAGAAACACAGATGGATCTACTCAACAAAAATATATCAAAAGAAATGCACGGTTCTCATTAAAAAGAAAGAGCGTAACACGATAAAGAACTGAATACAATACGCAACTGAAATTATGATATGACGATTTTATGTGATAGAGTAATCTGAATGCTAAAGTTACTATTCAGATCAGAAAGATCAAAGAAAAAAAATGTTATTAGAAAATATTAATAATTAGTGAACATGTAACAATAAGCGACAATGACACACTATTGATTATGCAATTCCATGTATGAATTCAAATTAATGAATTGCCCTTCTCTTATCGCTTATTATTATGCAGTTATTTCTGAAATCAGTCGTTTCTTGTAATTTCGTTCAACATCTAAAGTTTCAACATAATCCTTTTTAAAATCATGACCATGATACAATGTGTGATAATTCAGTAACGACTGAATGAGTACCTGTATTTCTCCTGATATAAATTCTTATGTGTGTCCAGAAATTCTGGTCTTCAACTGCGTCTACGAGTTTGTCCGACATACAATGGCTGCATTCGGGCTATTAGAGCTATTTGTATTCTTTATCTTCACCATGTGTTGGACACGTACGAGAATAATATGATACAAATAGCACAAATAGCGCGTTTCCCAAATGTACCCATTGCGTTGTTGCAGAATATTTTATAAACGATTTTTTTTTAAGGTAATGAGTCTTTTAATAGCGTATTCATAAGGCAAGGATCTGCATATCTCTTGAGATAACTGTTTTAAACTGAATATTTGTCTTCCACGAAGTTTATATTTAATGGCTACGTTTACACCGTGCATTTAGGCCGCGGCCTATACAATAGATGTCCTTGTTTATCTTGTAGGTTAAACAAAGACATCTATCGTATAGGTCGCGGACTAAACGCACGGTGTAAACGTAGCCAATATTTGCATTGAGTGGATAATGAAATTGATTAATGTCAAATTTAGGACTTTTATCGTGTAGTCAATCAATTATCGGCTGTGCTACTGGTATAAATGCATCAATAATATAATTGAGTTTTAGTTCTAATTAAATATAATGTATCTATGTATCTTAAGATTTTGTGTTAACTAAATTTTTTTATAAATTATGCCGATCACGCTCTTATTATAGTTTGTTTCATTGCATCATTATAGCAATGATCTTATATTTTTGAAGTGCAATATATATCAAAGGATTCACTATAATATATTTATAATGTTTAGATGACGTTATTTAAAATTTTCCTAAATAATTTCCGGCTGAATATCAGTGTCAAGAGAACAAAGGATTGATAATGATGAAGGATTGATCAACATAATAAAGTGGCTAACCTGTAATTTATTGATCTTCGACTTCAGTCGTTTATTTTTCTTAAACCATTATTTCACTGTCCTGTTTTGTAAAGCCAGTCTGAAAATAATACTTACAGAACAGAAGTGATAAGTTTTATATATAACATCGGTACATCCATTTATTCATTCATCACAGGCTTTGTACCTACCATAAAGTCTTAGGTAACTGCAAGAGCTTGCAGTTACCTCAATATTAAACTCATGCAGATTTATCATTCAATCAAGCAATAAACTAATACAAATATAGGAGTGATGATAAGACAAGCACCCGTGTGATATTTTCCAGTTCTACAAATAGTTAGCGTCATCAAAGTATCGCTCAGTAAACGTCACGATATTTGTGCAAGTTATCGTTGTTTTTGTAAAATCTTTACCTTCACCACAATGGACAAATTATAAAAAAATTCTACAATAATAGCAGCATGATCTGACGAAAAGTTTTGCAATTGCGCTAAGATGATTCGCTATAATGCAACAGTTTTGTCAGAATAAAATTTTTAATGATATTTGTATAAATTTAAACAATATAAATTTTAAATGATATTTGTAAAAAATTAAACAAATCTAGTTTGAGGTAAAAATATTTTAATAATTTATATTCGTCATCGTTCTGATGTACAACAAACGAAGTTTTTCAGCCGTAATTACAATGATCGATATCGTAGCACAAAATCGTAAAATTTTAATTAAATATACCTTCGAAGGGATCAATATTTCGAAAGATAGTTCTTACTCACGTTGAATTTAATTTATATTCGTTTTACAATTATTAGATATTTACTAGAGGCACTTGTCTTTTGATTTGTTGTAGAATATATATTCTACGTGATATTTTTACAGGATTTAGAACATAAAGTTTGCTAGTACAAAAAAAATATATAAGAGAAATAAATATAAGAGAAAAGACGTATGTTTTAAAAATATTCATTTCACGCATTTGCATAAAAAATAAGAATAATGAAAATTTACGAAAAAATACCGCGTAAAAAGAGAGTTATTTACCGCGTATAAAAATAGTATCATGTAAAAAAATTAAGGAATGAACATAGAATGTATATATAATAATTATCTATTTTCCGAAAAATCTCAGAAACAAGAATAAACTTTTATAAAAAATTTAGATAAGTTTTCTTTTTCTAAATATTAATTTATCAATATGAAAATAGTTTCAATAAAAGAGGGAGTGAGATATTATTTATATAGGGTAACTCCGGTATATACGCCGCACCTATCAAAAACTTAATTTATTAAGTATTGTTTGCTATGTTTATAGTAAACGAACTATATCAATAAAAACTTTGTACTGTCTACTACTATGAAAAAAATATTAGGAATCCGAAATATTTATTTTTCATATTAAAAAATAAACTTTTTGAAACCTTGTATTTTTGCCGCATATCTCATAGGGGTGGAATATATGGCTACTCATAGGGGGAAAGGGGGTATGTACGGCTCATGAAAAATTTACAAATAATGCAAACATGCTTAATAATACAAACATGCTTTACTATTCCACTACACGTATGTATCACGAAATAATCACTAAGTCTTTTACACGTCCTACATTGATCATTTTATGTAGATTATAACTTATGATGGCGTTACTTATTACAGTGACAAATCGATTCAACTCACAATAAATTCATTAATATTAACAGTAAGAAGCTGAAATCATAACACAATACTAATATAACATAAAGGCATGTAACAGAGTAGTTACGGGAAAATTACTCCCACTCCTTCTATTTTTTCTGACTTCTGTGGCGTAAATCCCAGTGCGGCGTATTTGTCGGAGTTACCCTATAGAAAATTATATATAAAAAATATACCTGTAGATTGTTCCGTCAGTGCCTGATGTTTCACTTTCCCCTCTGAAGGTTGGATTGTCATCCTCTTGCATAGAACACCCGCGAAAATCACTCACGGATAATATGTACTACAATCGCACGCGGATTAATTATTAATAAAAGTCTTTCTCGCAATATATGCAGTACTCCACAAATTATTTTACAAAGATAGAACTTCCAATTCGGTCGGTGGAATCAACACTTCGGGCAGCATTTAACGTCACTTCTTGTATTTAAGATCATTTTAAGTATTATCTTAAGATGTCATAAGTTAATCACAGAGCTATATTAGCTTTTTAAGACATTACTTAAAATGATTTTAAAATAAGGATTAAATAAGATTAGAATCAACGAGTATAATACAAGAGTATATACAAGACACACGATAAATGCCGACATTGCAATGACCGTGGTAATTCAACAATCCTCATTGTGAGTCCTACTTATCGTCAAAACATCGGAAATATGATCTAACTACTTTAAATTTTAGTTTTCCATCAAATGTCGAGTCTATAGTTTTAAAGGATCGAGAAAAACCGAATTTTTCCAATTTTTTTCCGTGGATTTTTTCACGTTCGTAAAACCTATTATATTAAGAACTCGTTTCTCGGTTTCTCGGTTCTCTTCGTAAAGAAAATAATCGTCTATAGAGTACAATCGATAGCGAGTTAATTTAACAGAAGGATAAATTAACAGAAATTTTGAAATTTAAGTATTAAGTATTATTTAAGTAAATTTGAATATTAAAGATTGAAGTGTTGCATAGTGTATTCTATCAAACATTTTTGTGAAACATACAAAACATATATGTAGTATTGTACATCGAGCAAATTAAAACGAATCACATAAACTTTCGAATAAAAAGAATTACAAAATTTTTTAAAAATTTATCCTTACTCGCAGTTTCAAGATTTAATGACTACATCTTTATAAATATATATTAACTTTTAATCGCTCAAATTACCTTTTCTCAGCATCTTCACTTTCTTTTCTTTTCAATGAATATCTGTTTATATACTGAATAACCTGTTTCGTTTTTGTAGAAAAATTTTGAGAGCAAATAAATATAAGATCTGCTTTTTATTTCTGCATTAAGACTGCGAGAGACACCATATTAACCGTACCATAATAACCACTTGCGCAGTATAATGAGTCGTCTACTTAAGCTTTGTTATGTACTAAAGGAAGGTTAGATTAGGTTTTATTATAAAAATAGAAGGATGACTAAAAAATTTTAATAAAAATAAGGTTACATAATTTCATGCATCGCATTAATTTTATGAAGGAATTTAAAAGTTACGTATTATGTTATTTACATAGCAAAAACAGCAATTTAAAAAAAAAACAATTTTTTGGAAAAACCGAAATTTCGGTTTTTTCCAGCAATTTGAAAAAAGCGGTTTTTTTTAAGTATAATCGAGTCGTGAAAAATTTATTAATCCAATAATTTTAACGACACTCTCGAGGCAGACACGCGACGCAAAGAATTGATTGTGATTCATTCATTTAAATCGCGGCGACTAGAGTACTTCAATTACTTCCCCGTCGTTTATAGATTTTTACATGAGGATTATGATTTTCCTCAAGTATCTAAAAATTCAGCTGTATAATAATTTAGATATATCTGAAAATTTTTAGGCATAAAGAAAAGTCATTCTTTTCATATATTGTATACCTAGTATATTCTTTTGAAGTACTGAGCTCATCCACGTCGTCAAGATAGTATCCATGGGAAGGAAGATATCATCTAAAATACAATATACAATTATTCGTGTTTCACTTGTAAAAATGATCAAGCAAGCGATAGATTGTTACCATTGCAGCGAAACAAATTCGGGATAGATAGAAAAGATAAACCTACACAGAGAGAATTTTCTTTTAAAATTTAATCTGAAAATATGGTAGTTATGGTACAATACAATATTTTAAAGATTTTTACCATGCACTTCAGTAAAATTAATCAAACTTATTTTATACTTTATTGTAGTTTTATTAATGAATGATAAAGATTTACATTAAAATTCTTCGAAATACAATGTCGTCCCACGACTGTCATATTTTCAAGATAAACTCTAACAAAAATTCTCTCTGTATTATTATAATTTCTGTAAGATACGATTATGACATCAACCGAGTGGGTCAGATATTAAAGGAAGGTCACCGATACTGACATACACTCCCCCGCAATCACTTTTGCCATACCTAAGCCGAAATTTATTAAACTTCAAAGTTTAATATCTTTGCGGAAAATTATCGTAGCTTAAAAAATCGAACGGCATTTCAAAGGTTATTGCAACAGCTTTCATTTAAGCAGAGGAAAAATTGAAAAGACGCATAATTCTATTTTTTATGGATAAAAAACGAACAAGAAAAAATACGATATTTTTTATCTTTAGTTAATTGCTTGCCAATTTGAAATGAATAATAGTAGGATAATGAAACTAACGGGGTTTGAAAGGTATGCCTTTTACCTTTAAAATGATCGCCCGCCCATTTTTGTGCGACGTTTCTTACCGGAGTTATGAGTATTTTTATAAAAAAACATGATTTTGTTTATTTTCTTATTATCTCGAAAACTAAGAGCGATAGAAAAAAATGTTAAATACAAAAAATACTCGTTTTTAGGTAGAAAATACAAAAATAAAGTCAAAATTAAAAAATCGAAAAAATTTTTTTCTTCATCTTTTTAGGTAGAAAAAATTTTTTTAATTTCTCATTTTATGTGATATAGTTGTTAATTATTCAAAGTGTAATTTAGAGTTAAAATTAATTGATGTTATTACATTGTGTCACTATTATAATTTTGAGTAATTTATTGTAACATGACATATTATGTACTGTGTACGTTATAAAATAAATGTTCTAGAATTAAGAAATAAAGATTTTTGTTGTTTATTAAAAGAATTTGTTATTTAATACATAAATCAAATATATAATAATTTTATAAAATAATTCGTAGTGCCTAATAATGGAGAAAAAAATTTTCATTATCATTAAAATATTAATGTGTATATTTTTAAAAGTAACGCTACACTTTGTTCGTATGTATAACTTTGAATAATTAACAACTATATCACATAAAATGAGAAATTAAAAAAATTTTTTCTACCTAAAAAGATGAAGAAAAAAATTTTTTCGATTTTTTAATTTTGACTTTATTTTTGTATTTTCTACCTAAAAACGAGTATTTTTTGTATTTAACATTTTTTTCTATCGCTCTTAGTTTTCGAGATAATAAGAAAATAAACAAAATCATGTTTTTTTATAAAAATACTCATAACTCCGGTAAGAAACGTCGCACAAAAATGGGCGGGCGATCATTTTAAAGGTAAAAGGCATACCTTTCAAACCCCGTTAGTTTCATTATCCTACTATTATTCATTTCAAATTGGCAAGCAATTAACTAAAGATAAAAAATATCGTATTTTTTCTTGTTCGTTTTTTATCCATAAAAAATAGAATTATGCGTCTTTTCAATTTTTCCTCTGCTTAAATGAAAGCTGTTGCAATAACCTTTGAAATGCCGTTCGATTTTTTAAGCTACGATAATTTTCCGCAAAGATATTAAACTTTGAAGTTTAATAAATTTCGGCTTAGGTATGGCAAAAGTGATTGCGGGGGAGTGTAGGTCTCCTACACGATATCCTCCTATTTCTTAGAAACTAACCTTTGCACCTTATTAATACTAATAAAAACGTGATTTGTTTAGTTAATTAAAGAAGTACAAACTCATAATTTTCATATATTTATGGTTTATTTCTATACCAAATCAGCTGAAAACAAATTCTATGAATCCGAGAAGAAAATTCTTACGGTGTTCTTTTGCAAATTGCGTAATTAAAATAATAGTGACTGTATTATTGATAATATTATGCCATTTTAAATGTTTATAGTTTCATAAATTAGTTTTCTTTACAGAATAGGATATATCTTTATTTATAGAATAGGAATGTTGGCATTTTTTATATATATATTGCCTACTATGTTAGTTTTGGAGCCCATTTTGTCAGACGCTCATTTTTATATAACTTACGAAAAACTTAATTATTGCAAAACAATATTATAAAAACTGCTTAGAATATCTGATAGAAAACACTTTTTAGTTTGTATTTATGTTTTTGAAGTTGTTTTTTTATCTTTTATTTAAGACATATTGTCTAAAAACCAAGTGGTATATCGGTATCGGTGACCTTCCCCTAATAAGAAAGAAAAATAATTTTTTGATCTATGTTACTGGCTATTTGTCATTACCGACAAGCAATCACAAAATTGCGCTCAATTTTTAAACGTTCTCGTCGATATCGTGAAAGATGCACGAAAACGAGAAATTAATTAAATTATTTTTAATTACGCAAACTGCATTAATTGTAAAATCGCGTAAATTGCGTTATTCGCATAAGGATATTTATTAACGTTATTTTATTTCTAATTTATATGATACGATTCAAAATATATAGCGAGAGTTATATTTAAACGAAAGAAAAATTTTGTATTAACCAAAAATAACTATGGCGAAACAATTATGAATCCTATTCTCTATCGTACTTCGATTCTAAATGGTTGAATCATATAAAATATCTGTGATATATGATTGTCGTCTTGATTCATTTAGGAAATGAGCTAACACGTGTGAACTAGTAATTGTGTACAATGAATGATTGTTTAAAATACGACGTTTCGTATTATCACTTACCGCTATTGCGTTCTGAAAAAAGCACTGAAGGTAGCCGGAGTGGAACTGATCTGCCAGAACAAGAGTTCAAAGTGACAGCAAATGACAGCACGCAGAAAATACGTAAACACAATGAGCCATACGGAAATAAACACCAAGGCTATGCGTTAATCGTGTTATTTAAAAAAAATTGTTATTTTGTAAAATAACTGTTAAATATTTTGTTCTAAATTAATTACACTTAACTATTATTGTATATTTTCTGTTTCATTCTATGAATCGTTTGATATTACTTAAGGGGTTATACTTAGTTGGGTTCGCGAAAATTACGTAATTTTTAAGAATTTTTTGCAGGTTTAATGAATATTTATTGAAATTAATAAAACGATATCTTAAAGTGCATGTTTTAATATACTTTCACAAATTTTTTTATTCAAAAATAATGAAAAATGACGGAGATATCGCCGATTTCTCAGAACGCCTTTTTTTCAACATCAGTTGCGGTGTACACAATACAAAGCAGTGAAATTTCACTGTATTGAATAGTCAGAATGCGACCACCCTCTTTACAGTGAGATTTCACTTTAGCTTAAAGTGAACTTGGGTCACTGCAGTTAACAGTGACCTTATAACTGCTAGTAAAGTGAAATTTTCACTGCTAGTAAAGTGAAAGTATCACTGCTAGTAAAGTGACTTTTTCGCTCTAATAATGTTACTGTTCACTGTTAATATAGTGAATTATTTTTTACGGTGTTAAAAGATTTTCACTGCTATGAAAGTGATTTTTCACTGCTTCTACATTTAATTAATCACTTTTCTTGCAGTCGATCGTGCCATTGCGCAATTTATATATAATATATAGATATTTGAAAAGAATTATTTTTTGTTGCAGTAATAAAGTGAATACGTTAATTATATATATATATATATAATTCACATATATATAATTCGTGTTCATTTTATTACTGCAA
>NW_017255982.1:0-2918 GCF_001594055.1 Mycetomoellerius zeteki
AGGGCAGAAACGCAATAATCTGCGGAACCATGATCAACAAGGACCGTGAAAAAGGTTTGTTCTCGTTGGATTCCACATAATCTGACAAAATCTCAAAAAGATGCTCGTGTCGATTGGTGTAAACAAGTGGTTCGAACGCATGCAAAAGTGTATAGATCATAAAGGAGAATATTTTGAAAAACAATAAAGTCATTTTCAATGACAAATTACTGTTTTTTTATTATTAGGCTCAAAATATACCATAAATAGTGCCCCTCGTATTACTTCCGACAATTCATTACCACTTACATGGCCAATTAATATTGAAGGATGTCAATATGAAATATCATAAGGATGATTCACCAGTTTTAAAGGTATAAATACACCGACTGTTTATTCTTACTAACATTTTTTGTGTAATGTTTTATCATGTAATCGCATTTTACAGAATCTGATCGTCCATCGAGTCTGGCTGGAAAGTTGGGGTGATTGGAGGAATTGGCATCGGCAAGTCCTCCTTCATCTCAGCGCTCTTCCGCTTATTCAATGAAGGTCTGGAAAGCGAGACTAAAATCGATGGTCGGGACACGAGCACGGTGGGCCTGAGTGAGTTGCGCTGCAAGATATCCATTATACCACAGAAAACTGTGCTCTTTTCTGAGCCTCTACGTTATAATCTGGATCCGTTCAATCATACGACGACATGAAGCTGTGGGAGATGTTGCGGCAAGTCGAACTGAATAATGTCGTCCTGGATCACGATATCTTCTCTGGCTGTCATAACTTCAGCGTCGGCCAGAGGCAACTCATATATCTGGTCAGAGGAACCATCTTGAGGAACAATCGCTTGTTCGTTCTCGATGAAGCCACGGCCAATATTGATTCGCAGTGAGTCTTTACGGTTCTTTAGGATTGTATTTAAATATCATCTGGTGGAGATAATAAATTTTGAATGATTAATTATTAATAAATTCTCCATAGCAAAAGAAGTCACAGTAATATCGCAACAAAGTCATGGTGATGTGCAGATATTTACTTTGTCACATGTGTGATATAACAGCAAAATCTTGGTAGGGTAGAGCGGGGCTAGTTGTGACACTTTTTCTTCAAATTATTATAAATCTTCACACAATTATGATAGATTAATGGTAAATGCTTTAAAATGTTGCATGTTCATCTGGCTCAATAATTAAATACTTATAAATCCTTAATATATCTCGTAAATAAGAAAAAAATTACGTTAATTACAAGAATGCAAAGTGAACCAATATGCCCCATCTATGGGACATGTTGAGCATCCTCGAAGGATAAATTGAGCCATGAAGGTAACCGTTTAATGAGGTTATATATTATTAAAAACATGAAAGGATTATATATATATTAATCAAATTTTTATTATTTGCATCTTAAATATAATAATTTGTAATATTCTTTCTTTTTAAATGCTTTAATTAACAAAATTAGAAAAACTAAAATCTTTACTCTTTATAATAATAATTAAACGTAAAATATATGTTTAATCGTTGACATAGAATAAAAAGCATTGATAAAGACAGATTTCATTTAAGCAGCTGAGTTTATAAGGTTAGTTATGAGGTACTGGCCCAACAAGCCCCATATCGGTGTTGACTGAAATACTTTTTTATAACTGAAAAACCGTAAATAAAATAGCAACTTAAACATTAAAGTTAAAAAATACGATAATAACTTATATCTAAAAAAACCCATTTGATTATTATCAATCGCTCTACTTACTATGTAGACCAAAAAAAATACTCACCTAATAATTTTACTTTTGATATACAAAAACGAAAAAGCGTACGTATTTGGCTGTTGATAGCCGGACACAGATTATTGTATTAAGGTACAATAATCTCTGTCTTTGTGCTACATTACGCAAGTATAGACGTATCTATATATATTTTAGTTATTTAGATATTTGCATTTGACCAACTTGCCCCTATGCTCAAATAGCCCCGCTCTACCCTACTATGCAAATGTCCGCTTTGTTACAGCGGTGACATCATTATACAGATGTATTAAAAGTTATTTACTATGTTATAACACATATAGATCAAGATGATATGGTGGAGCCATTGATAATCTTACAGTAACATCATAAGTTATGATGTGACTATTGAGAGTCTATTATGGTATGAACGTGACTTTTTGCTGTGGGGATAGGAATAAATTACAATATGTAAACGATCCAAACTTTCTATTATTAAGTTGTTACTTTTGCGAATGATTGCGAATGATATAAAGTATTTTCACAGAATGTTACAAAAGTACCTCAAGTTACAGTAGGATGCAATATAAATATTCATTTTATAATAAATTCAAGATTGAGAAAGAAAGCAAAACTTTTCAAATTAAATCGAATTAGATATTTTCATCAAAAGTCTATATATTTTGTATCTGTAAAATGCTGCAACACATGACTTCTAAATTAACTAGAAAATTCACTTTCAGTGAAATTTCAGCAAATTTTCAGCAATTTCGCTGAAATATTCTAGAACGTAGAATCATTTCAGCGCAATTTTTTCATCTGGATTTTTGTATTTTTAAACTTTAATTCTATCCACACACGCTTTTATTCAACACGCGTCTCACGATCAAAGAAGGGGGGGGGGCAAATGTCATCCCCTTGCCCATTCCTGTGGATGCCCGTGCAAGTAACGCATTATTTGCGAAGTCTGCTTGTAAGTCCATCCATTTCTCCAAATAAGTTCTTCCTAGAAAGAGAAAACAGTATAGCTTTTTTCTAATCGAAAAAAGTTTATTTTGCTTTAACTTATTAAGTAATAATTGTACATTCTTTTACGGAATTATTGAATCAATATGCATTGACATTTAGGATAATATCTGGAGACACGGTAGTGTCTCGGCGCTAAGCCAAGCGCAGCGACACTGCCGTGGATACTTTACGCGAGCCGGCG
>NW_017255982.1:6962-8268 GCF_001594055.1 Mycetomoellerius zeteki
CCTAGACACCCACTTCCTCAATGGCGAACATCTAGACATCAACTTCCTCAATTGGATTCACATCGATGTATAAATAAGGATTCATTTTAAAAATTATATTGCGAAGAGATCAATTTTAATGTCCGATTTTAATTGTAATTAATTATTAAATTGATTTGAAACATTCATTTGGTATAAAAAATTTCTTTAGTGTTTAAAGGAATAGTACGTTGTATTGAGTTCGTAATCTTGCACATTTATTGTTTAGCGTTATCAGTCGTTTGCATATACGCTCATACATCGTATTCGAAAAGTCACTTTTCTTTTTCTCCAAAGTACCACGTACACATCCCGAAGATTTTTTCTTGATGAACACGATGCCATTAGTATAATTTGTGTAACATACATCAGGATTTTGAATTGTAACATACATCAGGAAATTGAGATTAAATGGGCCAAAAATAAGATTTTTTAATGTTTTCAATATTTTTTATAGCAAAACACAACCTTGTTTCTAAATAAAGTTTATCGAGTCTAAAAGTACAATTCAAGAGTTTTCAAATAAATTTTAGGACATGATCGAATAATTAATTTTTATCATGTTATGATTACTTCCATAGACATAATTTCAAAACAACTTTCTATTTTATTGTAAAAATTGTATTTGTATAATTGCATTTGTATAATTGCATTTGTATAATTGCTTGTATATAGGGTAACTCCCGTATATACGCCACACCTATCAAAAATATTATTTATTAATGCCTCGGTAGTCTAATGACTCAGGACGATCGTACGGAATACAAGAGATCTGGGTTCGACTCCCGGCCGAGGTAATATTCTTCGCAATAAGTTTAATTACAGTTTTTTCAGCATATTAACATCTTTGAAATATGATGCCTGATTGAGCATCGAAATTATTAGAATTTAATTTAATTCGCGAAATTACTACACATGGTTTAATTGTGTTTAGTCCGGAAATATTTCGGTACACAGTTCGTTAGACTACAATTATGATATGTATGTCTAGTACATACGTATCATATTTAGTGATTCAAGATTGAATTATTTAAACATTTTAAAATCAAGGTTCGACCTTATAGGGTATAACGATGCATTCCCAGAGAATGCATCGTACCCGGCATAACACCCGCCGGACGCCGCTGTATTGCAGCGATGAGGGCGCGGTGCGCCCGAATATTTTAAATCAGAAGCATAATCCACAGATACCAGCCGACGACTCACGAAAGCAACCGAACGCCGCTGATCGTGGTGTCGGTGCGCGCCCGGAACACCGATTGGCGAGCGCCCGCGAAGCCGACCGAGG
>NW_017255982.1:9208-10186 GCF_001594055.1 Mycetomoellerius zeteki
TTGCGTGTAAATTGTTTCGAGTTAATAAAGGTTCAGTGTTTCGTTAATTGCCAGCCTGTATAGTTATTGTAAGTGCCTTCTTCTCCGATATGAACCTCTCACGTTCCCGACCGAATTAATCGACGAGCTACGTCCGCGCAACGGGAGTTAGGTTGTTTCAAGGGCTCTAATTTATCGATTGTGTCTCTTATATACATGGTCTAACAATGATATTATTAATTTATGAAATATTATTTACTACGTTTAAAGTAAACGAACTATATCAGTAAAAACTTTTGTACTGTCTACTACTATGAAAAAATATTAGAAATCCGAAATATTTTAATATTTTTCGTATTCAGGAATTGTTGAAACCTTTGCATTTTTGCCGAATATCCCATAGGGGCGGGATATATGGGAAGAAGGGGGTATATACGGCTCATGAAAAATTTACAAATAATGCTTATAAATAAGACATAAAATGACACAATAACTTATAAAATATGTTTATAAAGTTTTATTAAGGTATAAGAATGATAAATATGTGTGTGAAGTAATAAATAATAATTACAATCTTCCTACATATATTACAAGTGTTATGACATGAGGTACATATTTCATGTAATATATTCATTGCATTTAGTGCAATGAATTCAATCTGCGCACTTTGTATGCTTTGAACATAAATCTCTTCCACTAAAAATACTGTATATCTCAAACAGGTGGGATATACGAGACAGCAAACTAAATAAAGAATACGAAAGTAAAGCACTTGTATTTTGCTATAAAACATGCATTACTATTCCTCTACACGTATGTATCACGAAATAACCACTAGGTCTTTTACACGCCTTACAGTAATCATTTTATGTAGATTATAATTAATATACATAATGATGGTGCTACTTATTACAGTGACAAATTTGTAACTACCTAAGCGCTACTACCTACTTTCTAAGCGCGAACGTAGCTCGTCGGAGCCTCTCGGCGCGGGGCTTG
>NW_017255982.1:11211-13539 GCF_001594055.1 Mycetomoellerius zeteki
CCTAATGGCGGGGTGCAGCGGCATCTAACGGAAGACCGGTCGGGAATGATGCATTGCGGGTGCATCGTTACAAATTGATCCAACTCACAATAATTTCATTAATACTAACAGTAAGAAGCTGAAATCATAACACAATACTAATATAATATAAAGGCATGTAACAGAGTAGTTGCGGGAAAATCACCCCACTCCTTCTATATTTTCTGACTTCTGCGGCGTAAATCTCAGCGCGACGTATTTGCCGAAGTTACCTTATGAATATTATTGAACACTAAGACCCACTTTGATTGAAAATAACTTTCTTCTCACTTATTTGTGTTGAAACACTTCTCAGCTCGTTTCACTTAATATTATTTACTATAAAAATTTTAAAAATGACCATTGTTTAGATTAAACTCAGACTCGTATAACTATTCAGACTCACATAACTCATATTATTAAACATGTGTGCTCGTTATCGATTTACTTTCAACGATTATTTCCGTCGACAATTATTTTGTTCAAACCGCGCTTGTTACCGGTACCGACACTGTCAGGATTCATGATAGTGTTCTACCGATCAGCTGTTTACTTCGTGTCACACGAAGTATACATTCGCAACCTTTCCTTTGTTCTCGCGAAGCAAAGGATATCTCTCGATACGTGTGTGTACCTATCGCTTAACGATCAAGTTCAGTTGACTTCGAATAAAGCTCAGCAGCACATCTCATTGTACATCGCTCTAATTCTCTATTCTTTTCTACACCTTCTGACTCCTCGTGATTGTTCGCGTATAATTCCGACATCACCAGCGGACCTGGTTTCCGGTACCACTTTCCTTTCGCAATACTCACAACAACTATAAATGTTATTTTTTGCTCATTTCATTCCAATTTACACAAAATCTTGACGCACTATGCAAATTCTGACGCACTATGCAAATGTTCAGCGGAAAAAAATCTTCGGAATATTGTAATATATTTCAGAAAGTATTTGAACGCTGAACAAAGTTATCGTTCTACAATTTCTTGTAGAATAATGTAGAATCTAACGTATTCAAAATACACTACGCGCATAAATTATTATAAAACATCACCTCTTACACCTTCGAAAAATGGGTAAACTTCAAAGAAGTGTAACTTCTACAAAAATGGTCAAAATGAGATTTTAAAAAAAGTATTTTGTAGCTTAAAATCTCTACTTTCCAAATCAGTATAATGAAATAACGATTCGGTTGATTTTTACGGAACTACATGATTATAAAAAAAGATCCGTAAAATCTCAAAATTTTTTGTAAACTTTGCACGGTTTCATGCCGTGAATGAGAAGTCGGACACAAATACAATTCACAGCTTTCGAAAGCGTGATTCTTTACCTTCAATTTACTTCTTTTTACCTCTGATTTTTTTTACCGAGTTATTCAACATTGAAGTAAAAATGGTCCCTTTGACTTTGACTGCTCATAAAAGACGAACGGAGTGACGTACAGCATGTTTTAAACAAGCATAAAAAAGTTCAAAGTTTTCTTTTTAAGATGCTTTTATCAATTTTTAGACACAGATAAGCTTTTTATGTAAAAACTTAAGTGAAAGGTAAAGTTGAAAACTAAGACAATTATCTGTTTCTATTCAACTCGATCTATTCTGATCAAAAAGAGAGAGAAACCCTATGATATTAATGTAATTTTACACTTTAGGGTCTACTGATTTCAACGAGACTCATACAAAACAGTTGCGACATTTTAAAACTAATGTCCTTCATGTTCGAAGTTACGATTTTGGGCAAGACGACATTTGTTGATTTGAATTTAATCTTATACCGCAGCATGTGATCACACCGCTGGCATTAGCGTTATCCGAAGCCACGTGGAGGTTGCACAGTCGGATTTACGCTTCTTGTGTTTGCGCGTGGGTGCGTGTACATATGCGCGCGCGCGCGTGCATGTATGCTGCGTGTGTGCACGCGCGTGTGTGTGTAAATGAAAAAATTGAATTTTAATATGAGGTATTGCTGCCTCTATTATAAATTACGTCTCTTAAACGTTGTTGCATGTATATGCACCGCCGGATCGCTGCTTGCGGAATTTGATGCCAAACTTGACGAAGTGTTTCTATTAATTGTTCTAATGTTTGTATTCGTGGATAATGTCGTCACAATCGAAGATCAAACATATACCAAACATACTCAATCGGGTTGAAGTCCGGGCTCATCGGCGGGTGGTTCATAACGTTAACACGATTTGCGTTAACACCTCTGTCGCACCCCTTTCCCCTCCCCTCCTCCTCCATCACCCCCCACTCGCACTAACCCTCTATTTCCTGCCCTATCTCACTCTCTTTCGTCCTCTCT
>NW_017255983.1:0-1384 GCF_001594055.1 Mycetomoellerius zeteki
CGACCAATCACCGACGATCCGTCGTTTTGCTTCCGGAAAACTTCCACTGTCCCATGCAGCGGATCGAACGTAAACGGATGATCGAGCACTAATTACGAAATTTTTCCGCTAGATCCGTCAATACGTACGTATTGAGAAACGCTCCATGGGACGGCTCCCTAAAGCATGATTTATAATGGCCCTAACCGTTAACTTATGGCGGTGCCGGTAAAGTTCAACCATAGGATTTCAATGCTTTCGCTCATACTAACTTGCCGTATTAGTATGAACGAAAGCATTGAAATCCTATGGTTGAACTTTACCGGCACCGGCATAAGTTAATGGCTGCGTTCAGCAGAACGTTTGTTTTACAACTGTTGGAAGTTTCCTTTGTACTGATTGGATCATACTTTTAGATCTAGAAGAATGGTCCTATCTCAGCAGACAATCATAAAACGGTTGCAAAACTGTTGAGTCTGCTGAACGCAGCCAATGGTTACGGCCATTATAAATCAGGCTTAAGGGTGCTGTCCCATGGGCACGGAAAACGGAATCGGAACACGGAATCGAAAAGATGAAGTGGTAGGGGCAACCAATCAGCATTGTTCCGTTCAGATTTTAAGTAGCCTGGCTTCCCATGGGGCATATTTTTCGGAAATTTAATATAATATAATTTAATATAATAAACGGAAATTTTTCGTACTGTCAATCACCAGTGATCACTAGCAGTTAAAAATAATATTGAAAAAATTCAACTAAAAGGAGCATCGAAAAGGTGGAAAATGTCATCTGTAAGTATTGTAATTACATGTTAAATTATGTTAAATTATGTTATATTAGATTATAATGATGGTTTTGCATACATTTCTAACCTAACATATGTACAATATGCCGGATACCCAGGGAAAACAAGAAAGTAAATATTATGTTAATTTGACGTCATTGTAACTGATTAGTGACTCAATTTACATAATGTTTTCGTCATGATTCGGTCAATATAATGTCAAATTGATATTATTTCGATTTTCTGTTTTCATTGAGTAATTAAACTATCTGGAGATGCTGTCTTCTTCGAAACTCTCTTTGCCAAGGTAGAGTTCTTTGCTATATTGTATTATATTTTTTATAAGAAATTATCGTGCTGTTTTCGCTTTCATCTTTTCCTATAAGAATCAAATAAAAAATATTTAATATATATATAAAACAAAACACACACAAGGTTAAAGATGTATGCAAAACCATCATTATAATCTAATATTAAATAACTTAACATACATGTAATTACAATACTTACAGATGACATTTTCCACCTTTTCAATGCTCCTTTTAGTTGAATTTTTTCAATATTATTCTTAATCGCTAGTGATCACTGGTGATTGACAGTACGAAAAATTTCCGTTTCCGA
>NW_017255983.1:1590-2021 GCF_001594055.1 Mycetomoellerius zeteki
CTAATTGGATCATACTTTTAGATCTAGAAGAATGGTCCTATCTCAGCAGACAATCATAAAACGGTTGCAAAACTGTTGAGTCTGCTGAACGCAACCATTATGTCCCATGGGAAGCCAGGCTACTTAAAATCGGAACGGAACGATGCTGATTGGTTGCCTCTACCACTTCACCTTTCCGATTCTGTGTTCCGATTCCGTTTTTCGTGCCCATGGGACAGCACCCTAAATCTTAACCAGTGTTGTTGGATAGGCCGGGTTTCTGGCTCATGTGCGACGATGAAGCAGCAAACGCAGTGGCGTAAAGTACTGCGGGGTCTACAATAGAAGTCGTAGCGGTCGTAGGGTTTTAAGTCGTAGAAAATTGACCAATCACAGTTGATTATTCTTCTCATATTCGACTGTGATTGGTCAATTTTCTACGACTTAAGACC
>NW_017255983.1:3772-8017 GCF_001594055.1 Mycetomoellerius zeteki
CACGCTCCCGAAGTTTTGCCATTTAATTTGGAAACACCCTGTATACGTAAAATATGTAAAATATATTAAAATTTTCAAAATATTTTTGAAAAAATTTACATAGGCGACTAATGTTTGTTGATCCCCTATTTACTAAAGACCCTTTAATCAGAGACTGGCCATAAGGATTTCGTCAAATTTCTCCAAGCGAAAAAAGAGTATAGGCTATCTCACTCTTCCACCAATATCGGTGTGTATGCATGATGTATACATACCGCTATTGGTGGAAGAGTGAAACAGCCTATACTCCTTTCTCGCTTGGAGAAATTTGACGAAATCCTTATGGCCAGTCTCTGATTAAAGGGTCTCTACTATTTACTAGTGACACGAGTACGTTACTGTGGCTACATTCGACGCGCATGCGCCAAAAACCCGGCCTGTCCAACAACACTGACCTCTACTAGTTGTATTACTCCGGATCTATAATGCCTGGTTTATGCTTCGATCTTAACTCTAAAATCCTAAAATTCAGCCAATAGGGCTGCCAGTTTTAACTGGTCCTAACCGATCTTTTTGCAAAAAAAAGATCAATTTTTTAATCGATTCGCAAAGATCCGACTTTAAAGTAGATCGATTCATTTAATAAGAGATCGATCTTCGAAGCGTATGGGTGAATTCGGAAATTCAAGATATATTCTGATATATCATTCTATCCCTGTTGCTCACCGAATATTAAACAAGAATGAAATGACATCTAGATACACCCAGGTGAAGTTTCTTAACGTAGTTGGCAACTCTGCCCTATAGCGGGTGCTTTCCATTTGATGATGCAAGTCACCACTGACAAGATAGCAGACAAATTGAATATTTCTGACTTATTTATGTCTATATAATTTGGGAATCGTTTGGGAAAATTTGGGAAAAGCATTTAAACATTTGGGAAATAGTATTTTTCTTGTAATTAACAAATTTTATCATGCGTCAAGTTAGCAGACAGCGATTTCATTTAATGTGTTTTATGAATGGAATCGATTAGAAATTATTTGGGGAAGACGTCTTCATTAGGTTTATTCGCGTTGCATGAAATCCCCAAATATTTTTGCACTTAAAATGAGATAGATATATATTTGGCCTTGAAAAGAGAGAAAGCGAAGATGCCGAGTGCCAAAAGTGCAAGCAACGCGAACAGACCTATTATTATTTTCATTTGGGAAAAGTCACTATTTGGTAATTCAATAGATTTATATATTATGAAAACGAACAAAGCCCGGATGTAGTATGGGTGTAGTAAATGTAGTACAATGAATATAGTAAACCTAAAATCGTCAAAAATTAATCAATTAAGTCCGGATCTAATTATGCGTAGTAAGAAATTATGTGTAGTAAGAAATCAACTTAATCATAAACTTAATTATATTCGACTAATTTTCTTCACTTTCAACTGTGATTGGTCAATTTCTTATGGCTTAAAGTTTTCTACATTTATTGTACCATCCGAGTAAAGTTTGAGAACGCAGTCTAACATTGGAGTATTCGAATTTCGGAGTAATAGCACAGTATAACTACAATACAGTAGCGACAGTACCAGCAAACGAAAGGTTCAGTTTTGTTCTGCGCATGCGTTGGCTGTAAAACCAAGAATATGGCGGACTGTCATTAAAACTGTGGCGACGAAAGTCAAATATGCCGTACAAGTTTTAAGTGCATCTGTTGCTTCAGCTTTAAAAACACTTGTAGCATTAGGTCTTTTACCAGCTGATGCTCTTGATCTAGCTGAATTTATTGAAAATATGGACAATTTGTTTGACATATTTAATTCTTCTAGCGTTAACAGTAAAAAACAACATAAAAAAGCTTTTATTGGTACAGAATCTGAAAAAGATTTTCTATTATCACTGAAAACATACTTAGTTAATATAAAAATTTATAATAAAGCTAATAAAGATATTTCTCGTAATGTAAAAGCGTTTGAGAAGTGGATTCACAATATTAACAGTTTATTTCATTTATGGTCTTATTTACAAAAAAATGACCCAGATATCAAATTCTTACTTATGCGGAGATTTAATCAAGATCCACTGGAAAATTTTTTTGGAAAAGTAAGATCATTGAATGGTAATGCTTTCCATCCAACGCCAGTACAATTTTATTTAACGTTTAGAAAACTTTTTGCAATGAACTATTGTAATACAGCAAACGGTAATTGTGCACAGGACTACGATGACTTGTTGACTACATTAAAAACCTACATAGCAAAAAATCCTGTAATGCAAAATATAACGCAACAAGAAGACTCAATTTTACTTAATCGTGATTATCGTACTATGCATCTGACAGAACAGAATGCTTTTCGATACATTTGTGGCTATCTTATGCGTAAATGTATTGATAAACATTCTTGTGATATTTGCTCAAGATATGCAAAACAATATGTTGATTTAGACAACACATCATATTATTGCTTCCTTCGAGCATATACTTCTACTGAAGAGAATCTCTATGGTAGTTTATTCATGCCAAATAATGATTTTATTGAATATATTAAAAAGCTAGAATACTGTTTCTTCGATAATATTAAACAATTAATAGTACAACAACAAATTATTCAAAAATTAATATCTATCTGCAATAGTATTGAATTTAGTCATCCCTGTCTACAATTTCCATTGCACTATTTAATTAAATTATATTGTAGAGTTAGGCTATTTTTCACTGTGAAATTTATTAATAGAAAATTTAAATCTCAGGCAGGTCACAAAAAAATGATAATTTTAAGGCATAATTAAAGAAATGTTGGCATTTATTTTATTAGCTTTATTTCAATACTTTTATTGTAATGTTTTGGCTTACATTTTATTTGCTGTTTTGTTTTAATATTTTTATATTTATGTAAATATTTTTTATATAAATATTAATGCATCGTAATATTAATATTTCGTCTATTTCAATTCTTGCAACCTCTCTAAGATCTTACGATATTTATATTATGTTTCTATATATCTATACCCTTTTTTTATTTTAACTTTCTACGTATTTTACTTTACTTCTGCAAATTCTTCTATATATTTAATTAATTTACTTATTTCTTCGGTTTAACTGGTCTCAATTGCTAACTCCACTTCTCAGTTTAACTATATAATCACACTCTGTCCATTTGCAGTAGTCTACACTTAAGCACGAATTACAATCATTCTAAAGTGGAAACAACATCAATCTATTATCAACGGTTCTTAACAGTTATATAATGAACAATTTATTTAATATGATTTTAGAATGACATCGAACATTTCACAATCTCTAAATATGATTGATTGTGAACAAGATTATGCTGCTACACACGGCAAAGGTCAATTTGTAATAACGTAATTCTGTATAAAATATGTAAATTATTGAATCTTTTGTATGCCGTATTCTATAAGAACGTGCTATGGATAAATACGCGCTTTTTTGTCTAAAATTATCTAGTATAAGTAATGTAATATTTCATTGTATGTCAAATATGTGTAAACATCGTAAATCTACATTATTTTATGTGTGAATTTTTGATGATATTAATAATTATTACATTTACTTAATTACGAGTATTACAATAAATAAGTAAATATATTAAAAATGAATAAATTAGCATTAAAAATTAATAAAGACACGGCGATAACCCGCAAACCTTCTGGTATAATTGAAGAAAATACCCATGAAAGCCTCAAATGCTTTATTAAGTAAATATAATTTTTCGTTGTTTCATCGTTTTCTCTATCCCTATCCTACATCCTATAGGCAGTACAAATTTGGATACATGTCCAAAGCTGGGACATAAAACGTCTTAAAGATTCATGTTATGGCGTCTTAAAGAGATCTTAAAGACGTTTTATGTCTCAATTTTAAACATTGTACTATCTGAAATTGTCAATACATTGTTGATTTACAAATATCATGCTTCACATACTGTTTTATGATTTCATTTGGTTCATTCCAGAAATACATTCAAATTAGAAATAAATATAGACCTATATTAATATATACAGTAGTATATCTAAAATCATATATACAATTTATCCGAATTTTGAAAATACTTTATATGCGAAATACTACGTCTTTTGTTGTTCAAATTCAGCGGTCCCATAAAACTCTCAACATGGCTGACAGTCACGTGATCGGTGACCACCGACATCAAAGAAGCCGACAGCTACTGTCGCTACTGTATTGTAGTTATACTGTGGTTATACTGTGGTAATAGACTACGTTTAGGCCGGAATCAGACTACGCATT
>NW_017255983.1:8192-10056 GCF_001594055.1 Mycetomoellerius zeteki
CATTTTAGTTAAAACCGGTGTCAGATGTCCTGTAAACGTCTCTTAATACAGATGTTATTAAAACCGTTTTAGTAAATCCAAATCTCTTCTGAAACAGGTTTGGCATTACTAAACCATTTTACGAAAGTCGTGTAAACAGTCTTCAATCGGTTTAACGTATCAAAATTCGATGTTACCAGCTTTAGAGTTAAGATTAAGAAATGACAAAGGATATATTGGCTGCGATTATCCATTTGTAAGTTATTATCCTTTGCCGGCGGAATAAATGTGGAATAGACCAAGAAGAAGGCTATGTTAAGGTTATGTTTCACAGCGTCGTGGTGTGGCACCATTGCTTCGCTGATAGATGAACATTGGCTGCGTTCAGCAGACTCAACAGTTTTGCAACCGTTTTATGATTGTCTGCTGAGATAGGACCATTCTTCTAGATCTAAAAGTATGATCCAATTAGCGCGAAGGAAACTTACAACAGTTGCAAAACAAACGTTCTGCTGAACGCACCCATAGTCTCAAGTTCCGTATCAGGTTATATAAAGCTACTTTATTTTTGGTGGAGGTAAAATACGCCTGATCGTGCAAATAGGCACCAACACCGATTTTAACTAAAACGGTTTTTACTAAAACCGTTTTTACTAATGCGTGTAAACGTAGTCATTAACTTTGAACATAAAAATATACAATGAAGAAGAAAATTTGTCTAAAAACAAACTCAATTATTTATCGCAGATTATACGATCTTAAAAACATATATGTAGATGCATGTGTGTATAATAGTCATTATATGAATAAACGTACATATTTTATAAATTAACGCAATGTCTAGAAGAAATACTTAAATATTTGTTAGATGTATGTATGTACATAATATCTCTTGACATGCATGTATGTATGTACATAAAACCGTCTGTCCGTCTGAAAAATAACAAAAATAAAGAATATTAAAATTTTTCTTCTTGAAGTGTATTTAACCATAAGGAATTGACCAATCACAGTTGAAAGTGAAGAAAATTAGTCGAATATAATTAAGTTTATGATTAAGTTGATTTCTTACTATACATAAGCATTGTTCGTTTTGTCCTTAGAACATATAGTGCTATATGTTCTAAGGTTTTGTCTCTCGAGAGCTGTTCGAGGTTGTTCCAAACGAACCCAGCGTACTTGAAATGTAGAATTCACACTATACTACATCCGTCATATCACATCCGATATTAATTGTAATTCACATTACGTACGACATCCGTCTTACCACATCCGATATTCATTTGCTGGTTCACATTACATCCGATTTTCGCTGTACAACGCTCTACATCCAATTAGAAAACAGGATTCCGATGAATTTTGCTTCGTATTATTGGAATCCTGTTTTCTAATTGGATGTAGAGCGTTGTACAGCGAAAATCGGATGTAATGTGAACCAGCAAATGAATATCGGATGTGGTAAGACGGATGTCGTACGTAAAGTGAATCCTACATTTCAAGTACGCTGGGTTCGTTCGGATCGATTCCGAGCAGCTCCCGAGAGACAAAACGAACAATACTTTAATTTCTTACTACGCATAATGCGGGGTCTACAATAGAAGTCGTAGCAGTCATAGGGTCTTAAGTCATAGAAAATTGACCAATCAGAGTCGATTATTCTTCTCATATTTGATTGTGATTGGTTAATTTTCTACGACTTAAGACTCTACGACCGCTACGACTTCTATTGTAGACCCCACATAAGTCCGGATCTACAATAGGTTTTAAGATTTATGCGGGGTCTACAATAGAAGTCGTAGCGGTCGTAGAGCCTTAAGTCGTAGAAAATTGACCAATCACAGTCGATTATTCTTCTCATATTAGACTGTGATTGGTTAATTTTCTA
>NW_017255983.1:10306-12205 GCF_001594055.1 Mycetomoellerius zeteki
GCAGCCAATGATACTTTTGACAAAGTTGAATTTTGGAACGCCACCAGGTTTCTCTCTGAACTAACAATCCATAGAGTCCCTATAATTAGGAGTCTGGCCAAGTTATTAATTCTATTGGTGTTGACAAAATATGGCGGAACCAATAAGATGCCTCAAATCTGTTCTTTACGCGCGCTATTATTCAATTGACGGGAATGGAATAATAAAGGAATAAACTTATTTTTATTGGTATAAACTTAATTTTATTTGTAAAAAAACATTATATATATATATAAAAACAAACATTTTTAATTAAAAAACATCCTTGTATATAAAAACAAACATTTTTAATTAAAACAACATTAAATATTATTTAATAGTAGCATGCATTGCTATAGTTTTACTACGTTCATCTGGAAATTTTAATACCTTTTCTTTTAATAATTCAAAAATGTCATCACAAATTCCATCTTTGAAAATAATGAATTCTAATCGTCTGCGCAAAGTACGAGGTGAAGGTAAAGAAATATGCTTTAATAACTCATTGTATCCATTATCTCCACATGCATGTTTGAGCCGTATTGCTTTTTTAATAGTTTCGTCCATTTATATAAACGACGTTTTTCATATGTAGCTTTAAGATGATCTATCTGATTATCATTAAACATCATATGCAACAAGTCTGCTACTAGAGGTTCTCTTTGTGACTTAGTACAATTTTTAAATTGTAGACGTTTTAGAAGATTTCTTTTTATCTTATTATTTCTTATGTATGATGATATTTGCTGTCTCTAATTTTTTATTTGCTTCGTCTAATTTTCTTTTCAATTCAATCACAGTATCATTATTATTTGCAAATATCATTGAGTTTGTCAAATTATTTACTTCATTTTCACTTTCCCGAAATCTTTTTGCACTATTAGCTGCATTTTGATCAAAATCTGTGCAGGGTCGTTTTAATGAAGATGAAGGAACCTCGAGAATATCATTTGATTGTATTGTATTTTCATCACAAATCTGAAAATTAAAATTGTCTTAAAATTTATTTTATACAAATATACTATTAAAAATTACAGTTAAAATCAATACATACAATATGTATGTTTCCTTCCACAGTTGGAATGTCTTCATTTTGGAGAGGATAAAAGATTGTTGGAATGGCATTGGCTTTTAGCTTTTTTTTTTTTGCCATTCACGTATTTTTTCCCACGTTTCTGCCGAAAAGTGGATCTCTGCAAATATTATTCAAAATTACCGTTATATTATTTATGGATGCGTTTCAAGTTAAGTATGAAGCACATGATGCATTATTTATTCTTGTTGTTCAACAAATAATAAAGAATAAAATGATATATCATGCGCTTTATGCGTAACTTAGAATTCACCCTACATTTCTATTTTTAATCAAACAATTTACTTACTTCACATACAAATAAGTTTTTTGTTATTTGCCATTTTAATGATTTATTATCACCATGGATATTAATATTTTCTATCCATTTTGCCCTTCAATTTACATCAGATGGAAAACTCCTCATTGAAAACCCTTTTTCGGTATTGTTAAAACAATAAGGCACGCAGCAGCCGGACATTTTCTATAAAATTTGTTAGTTATAATGCACATTGAATAGATACAATTTTAAAGGTTAGAAATCGATTTTTATGTCAGCATGTATAATTTATTTTCTATTATATATATAATATATATTTCACTTACTTTTTACACAGTCTCTGTGATCTTTTATCAAATTATATATTAAACAATTATTTATTTTATTTATTTATATGAATCTGAGGCGTCAGAGTGCTCTTTTTCTACAGTGCATGTGACAAGCTATAATATATATGACGCCATGTTTTGTCAAACTAGAAAGCAAGAAGACTAGAACTAAGGGTATGTTCCGAAATTAACTGGCAGTA
>NW_017255984.1:0-568 GCF_001594055.1 Mycetomoellerius zeteki
GCTGTTACAGATAGGAAAAAGTAACGATCATTACAAAAAAAAGTAACGAAAAAAGTAGCAGCGTTTCAAGTAAGCGTGAGCATCCGCAGGATTTTTTCTAAGGGGGGTGGGGCAGTCTTGCCACATATAAAGAAAAAATGTTTAAATATTTTCTTCCTTGGTGACCCTATAATATCTACAATGCAAGTGTCGAGTTAATAACCTTTTTTTCGTCACTGATTCATTTCTAATGTGTACACCTTTTACTTTTTAGTTAAAATCTTCGGCACGACAAGGTAGACATATGTCGAAAAGGTATTTCATTTTTTAGGGTTTTCTATTTTTTATTTTTTTTGTACCCTGATGGAAAAATTTCGCTGAAGTTATTTTACGTTCTTGAACAATTTTCAGCAAAATTTCAGCATTTTAGATAAATTTCGGTTTAATTTCAGCGATTTTTAATTAAGCATTTTAGATAAATTTCGGTTTAATTTCAGCGATTTTTAATTAAAAATTCATTTTTAGCAAAATTTCAGACAAATTCAAGTACAAATTTTGGAGAAGTGTCAGTTAAGTTTCCGAGAAATTT
>NW_017255985.1:0-559 GCF_001594055.1 Mycetomoellerius zeteki
ATCTTATATATTATTTAATTACATATAGTCTTATATATTATTTAATTACATATAAAAAATCATTACTTAAAGTTATGAATATAAGATGTCGAGGTTATTTTTCTACGTTCTTCCTGCAGTCTAGTCAAGTCTTACAATTCGAAATGGCACTTCAAGCTTTAGCATTGAACATCTTGGCATGTTCTTTTGAACTTGCACTATTCAGTACAACCCATGGAACTCGTCCAATGTTGATGTGAACTGAGTGCGCACTAACTTTTTCCCAATCGAAAACGCTATAATTGTTATTTCCTTATTTAAATTATACCACATTTTGAGTATCTCAGAAAAAACGCTAGTTGGTTGATATATTAATATGGCCGGTCACTTGTTCCACCATCCTCATTCCACCATCCTCTTTGTGGTTGGTTCAAACCCGATCGGGCCGAAAACGCTATTGTCTAATTCACACTGGACGCAGCAAGCATCAAGCAGCGGAGCAGTGAATTAGACAATAGCATTTTCGGCCCAATCGTTGGTTTGCACCAACTCATGGTGTAATAAAGAAGAGGTGTGCTGT
>NW_017255986.1:0-5616 GCF_001594055.1 Mycetomoellerius zeteki
CGGATTGTGTTATTATTATTTTTATTAATGAGTAATGTGGAATGAACAAATTAATCACAGCTTAGTGTTCATAAGGTAAGGCACAAAGTTTTTTCTGACACTCCTTCGGAACTGTCCTTGTGATGTTTTGATGTCTGCAACTCGAACAACGCCGTCTGCGCCTGGATAAATCTTCATAACTCAACCTAAGACCCACTGTAGCGAAGGCTGGTTCTCATCCGACAATAAGACTATCGTGCCCACTTTTAAATTTTCTGCTTCTGAAGTCCATTTAGTTCGGCTCTGAAGATGATGAAGGTATTCTCTCTGCCATCTCTGCCAAAAATGTTGCTTCAGCTTCTGGACATGCTGCTATCTAGCCAAACGATTGTCTGGAATCTCGAGGTAATTTTTTTAAACAGGTTCTGATGGTGAAACCCCAATCAGGAAGTGGGAAGGAGTAAGAATTTATATTTCGTTAGGGTTTGAGGGTACTGGCATGAGGGGACGAGAGTTTAAAACTGATTCTATTTCAACGAGCAGAATATTGTACTCTTCGAATGTATAAATCAATCCTTTTGTTACTGTGTACGAATGCCTTTTAACAGACTTTACTGCGGCCTCCCATAAACCGCCAAAATGGGGTGACCTTGGAGATAAAAATTTTCATTCGATCCTCTGAGCTGCTAATATTATTTGCAATTCTGGGTTATGAATTTTCAGGAACGTATAGATATCTTCGAGTTCTCGTGCTGCTCCTATAAAATTTGTAGCGTTATCTGAATAAATAGTAGAACAAAGTCCTCTACGACTTATAAATCGCCGAAGTGCTGCTAAGAATGTTGCTGTAGTCAGATCGCTGACCAACTCTAAATGTACTGCTTTTGTTGCAAAGCAAGTAAACACGGCAATATAACCTTTCGATATATGAATCTGTCCTCTTCTTCGACTTTCTCTGACCTGCAAGGATCCTGCATAGTCAATCCCTGTGATCGCGAAGGGCTTAGAGAATATATTGACTCTAGATTCTGGTAGGTCTGCTATTAAGTGTTCTTGTGCTTTAGGTTTGTACCGAAAGCACGGCACACAACCACGTGTTACTTTACGAACCTCTCGTGTTCCGGGTTGAGGCCAGTATCTATTGTGTATGGAACTAAGAAGCTGCCGTGGACCGCAATGTAACAATTCAACGTATTCTTCGCGGAGCAGTAGCATCGTTATATGATGTTTGGCAGGAAGGATGATGGGATGTTTTTGCTCCTCCGAAATTTTTACTTTGTTCAATCGCCCTCCTACTCTCAGGAGACCCACATTATCTATGAGTGGTTTGAGATTGATTAAAGTGCTCCGATTGTCGATTATCTTCCCGGCCCGCAAATTTTTAATCTCTTTCGGAAATGCTTCCTCTTGGGTCCATTGAATTATTTTGTTCAGGGCTCTGTCGAGTTCCCCTACTGTCAGCGACCCTGTTTTCCGAGACTCCTTTCTGCAAAACGAAAACAATAAGCGACAACTTTTTGAAATTTCGTGATCGATGAGAATTTTCTTAAAAGGTCCGTCTGTTGGAAGGTCGAGTTTTTTGCTTCGCATTGCTGAAGCGTCGCTCCCATGAATAAGTTCTTTTGCTCTGGAATCTCTGATGGAACTAATGTATTTTGATCTGGCTAATTGCCTCCTGAAACGAGCCATGGGGGGCCCTCTCCACCAAAGATCTTACGATAATAATTTCTCCGGTGAAATTCCTCTAGACAAGATGTCTGCGGGATTCTCTTTCGAGGATACGTGTCTCCAACAGGACGTATCTGTTAATTCTTGTATCTCAACTACTCTGTTGGCTACAAAGATTTGGAGGTTACTTGGAGGTGTCTTGATCTAGCATAAAGTTATTGTTGAGTCACTCCATAAATAAACCGATTTGATTTCGATCTTTTGTGTTTTTTTAACAATAGAGATGAGTTTTGATAGCAGTAAAGCTGCACTGAGCTCCAAATCTTGGTAACGTTAATGTTTTAAGAGGTGCCACTCTAGATTTAGAGCACAGAAGATTTGATTATATCTCATTGTTTTTGTCTCTGCTGAGCACGTAAATGCAAGCTCCAAAACCTTTCTCCGAAGCATCGCAGAATCCATGTAGTGATATGCTTTTGGAGGGGTTCCCTGGATTCGCGTTTCTTTCGACAGCTAGATTCTTCAGTTGGCCGAATGAGCTGTAGAATATTTCCCACGTCGACTTAAGATCGCTTGGAATTTCTTTGTCCCAATCAATGTTAAATTTCCAAAGTTGCTGCATGAGGAGCTTTGCGCTCATTATTACTGGGCCTATCATTCCCAACGCATCATATAGTTGTGCTATTGCAGATAGCATTTTTCTCTTTGTGACTATTGGAAGCTCAGGCAAATTGATTTCGTATTGAAAATAGTCTTTGTTGCTATTCCATAGAAGTCTCGAAGTCTTGATTATCGATTAATAGCTCGGATTCTTGATTATCGATTAATAGCTCATCTTCCCCTCTTGCTTCTGTTAGAGATTCCAATATCGTAGGATCGTTTGCTCTCCATTTGCGTAAAGGAAGTTGAGCACTGTCGAAAGAATCTCCTAACGTGACATATTGTTTTTTCGATAACTCTACTTGAAACCTGCCTTGCTCATCTCGCCGGTGTGTCGATCTAAAATGCTCTTCACAGAGTTTGTCTTCTTTGCTTCTAGTATGTCGAACTCCTAACTCTTCTACTTTCCAGAATTTGTCGATTTTGTCCAACTCTTGCGATGTAATTAAGTGACACGTCGTAACTCTTGATTGATTATTTCTAACCACTTGTTCGCCTCCGACTATCCATTCTAAACAGGTGTTCTGCAAGATGGGTTGATTGTGTCTTTGAATAGCTTCTCCCGGTTTCAGGATTCTCCAAAAGAGTCCCGCACCGATAAGAACATCGATGGAACCTGATCTTTCAAATTCTTGATCTACTAAATTGATATAATCAGGAATTGCTAACTTTGCTCTGTCTAAATGAACTTGTGGAATATGCTCAGTGAGGAAGTATTAAGCATTCTAACTCGGCTGTAAAACCCGATGTTGTCGATTCTAATTTGATTTGTATTGACTTATTGATCATAAGCTTTGACTTATTGACTCCGCTTATGAGTATCCTGATTTCCTTACATGGGATCCTCAATTTATTGACTAGGTCTCTTGTTATCATATTGGATTGAGACCGTAGGTCTAATAAGGCTCTGCACTTATGTATGTTCCCATCAATGTCGTTTATGTAAACCTGCGCTGTTGAAAGGATTACTTGCATTGTCTGTCTCAGAATACAATGTGTTGTTATTTGACAATCTCCATCCTTTTCTTGATTCTGGCTTACATCCTTTTGTAAGTTTCTTTCTTGTGTACTGACTGTGATGAGCTGCTGAAACAGCTCCTGCTTGGCCTGCTTCTTGATTCTTCCTCTCCGAGGTCTCCTTTCGAGCTTACTCTTTGTGTAACAAGGTGTTATGCTTGAGATTACACTTCTTGCATGAAGATGCCCAGCATTTTTGGTTCACGTGTCCTGTTTTAACATAGTTATTACACAAATTCTTTTGTTTTATTTCCGTATATCTCTGTTGTGGGAATAATTTCAAAAACTTCTCACATTTAAAAATTGGATGAGAACCCGCGCAATGAGGGCATGTCATTGCAGTTGCTGCTAACATTACTTTTTTGTCTGTTTTCTTCCCTATTGATGTTGACTCTGTTTGGGACTTGCCTTTATCTGTCATTTCGAGCATTACACAACGCTTCTCCAGAAACGCCATCATTTCTTCCAACTCAGGCAATTGATCGGTCTGTTTCGGGCTGATTTCCTTTTCCCATTCTTCTCTCATTACACTATCAAATTTGTTCGTGATTAAGTATATGATAACAGCGTCCCAATGCTGTACTGGCAATTTTAAAGCTTGAAGCGAGCAAATGTGGGTCCGAACTTCGTCGACCAAATTCCTGAGGTTGGCATGATTTGACTTTGCGACAGGAGCTAATTCAAATAGTCCCTTTAGGTGCGTATTGACTATTAATCTCGTGTTTTCATATCGCTTTTTGAGTAGCTCCCAAGCGATGGCGTAGTTGGCATCCGAGGCTTCCAATGCTGCGATAACCTTAAGGGCTTTATCTCTTAATAAACCCTGAAGCAATTGGAATTTTTGAAATAAGGAAGATTTTTCTTATGGACTCCTTGTGTAAATGCATCTTTGAATGTGAGCCACTTGTCGTATTCCCCAAGGAATGGAAACGTTGAATCGTCAATGGTGCGAGTTTTAGTTTCACTGATTGCTTGTTGTTCTTCCTAATGCTTGAAATTGTGTCTATAGTTCTGCCTGTAATGCGGAGTCTACAATAGAAGTCGTAGCAGTCGTAGGGTCTTAAGTTGTAGAAAATTGACCAATCAGTCGATTATTCTTCTCATATTAGACTGTGATTGGTTAATTTTCTACGACTTCTATTGTAGACCCCGCATAATTGTGAAAATTGATCAGTTCGTTGAATATTGGTTTCGTTTAATTTTTCTCCTACTACAGCTAAAACTTCGTAATATATTTGCTCGTATTTTTCTCTGTTTAGCACATGTTCCTCAATTGCCTTTTCTTCACGTAGGACGTATTCTATTTCTTGATGTACGTCTTCAAACTCTCGCTAAATACTGGGTGCTTGTTCGTAACGCTCTTGTAATTGTGAAAGTTCCCTCTGAGTTGATTTTGCATAGCTAAGAAAATTTGTTAGCTGTCTCTTCAATGTAGCTCGTCTGATATTTAATTTTTTATCCATGTTTTACTTATTTTATTTACAATAACGTATAATAAATCAACCTGACTAAGACTCCTTATAAATAAAAAAACAATGAAAGAACAAGGGCAGTAGGAGTCAAGCGCGGGAGACGTTGCGCAAATAACACGACTATCGTAGCGTGAAACTTCTTTATTTTATTTAAGCGCTTACATGTTTCGGCTCATTTTTGAGCCTTCTTCAGAGATAACTAATAAATTTACATACTTTACATATAAAATAACAATTATTAACTAGTCATGGTGATCTTCCTCACCTCGAGAGTATAAATGCCAGAATTAAATCCAGATAAGAATGCAGTAAAAAAGAAAAAAGGGGGGAAAGAAATTTTGAAATTCTCGAAATAAAGAAAATGTAAAACTAATGTATCAAAAAATTTTTGAAATTATAATTAATTATTCCGATGGTTAGGAAGCTCACCTTGATCACAAGATACCGCATCGCAAACATTACTCTTAATACTTCAAAAACCGGTTTCTGATAAGTTGGCCAGTCAGTGTCAGACACAGTTAGTCTCTTATTGATTTAATTGGTCTTTATTGAGAGTAATTAGAAACAGTAATTAGAAAACTAGCGTTAAAAAATCAATCAAAATCAAGAAAAAGTATCCCCGAAAATGATCTAAAGTCAACGCCCGACCGACTTCTCCCTGTGCACGAGCGACACTGACTGACTTCTTGATTTTGATTAATTTTTAGCCTCAAAAATGAGCCGAAACATGTAAGCGCTTTAGTAAAATAAAGAAGTTTCACGCTACGATAGTCGTGTTATTTGCGCAACATCTCCCGCGCTTGACTCCTACTGCCCTTGT
>NW_017255986.1:5787-6213 GCF_001594055.1 Mycetomoellerius zeteki
CGTTATTGTTTACGCAGCCTGTAAATATGCGTCCATCTCAATTTTCTTCCTTTTTTCAATTTATTTATTCCCTCTTTGGAGCGGAAAAAGTTAGATTATTAAAGTCTTGGATTAAGTCACGTATTAGTTTAACTAAAAGTCTTTTACACGTTAGATTCATGAGATACTGTATCGCAAACAGTATTGTCCCGCCTCACTTGCATCGACTATATAGTTTAAATTTGGAGTTTTTTGGGAACAATTCAGTCAAAAAATTTGAACGTGTTAGACAGCAGTGGATTGTGAGCATCCTGAAGCTGGAACTGAACGATACTTATAGGAGGATAGACTTCACTCGGACACAACTTTTTAGACTTGCACGTGTTATTTCCCGTTGTCTCCCTGTTCACATTAGCGATGCCTTCTTTAACAAACAAGCGAAATCGT
>NW_017255986.1:8899-9190 GCF_001594055.1 Mycetomoellerius zeteki
TGAACTTCTGGTCACAGCACCCGGTTTCTCAAAAAATAGGCACAGTCGCGGGATTAGTTGATAGAGTAGTTCTTCTTTCGAATCCCAAATTTCACTTTAATAACTTTGGTTTCATAATTGAAGTATTGTTAGGGAATGATTATCCATTAGACTTTATATTTGAGAATATTAGCACCCGGTTGAAGAGCGTTATCTTGGCTAGTAATAGAAAAAATGTGGTTAGGGAGAATAGCGTGGATGTAGTGCAGCCTTCGTGGTTTACGGTTCCTTTCGTTCGGGGCATTACTGAGA
>NW_017255986.1:9996-24640 GCF_001594055.1 Mycetomoellerius zeteki
CCTACTGCCCTTGTTCTTTCATTGTTTTTTAATTAACTAAAGCAGAGAACAATAATTTAATTAAATTATCATTATAATAATTTAATTAAATTATCATTAAATTATCATTATCACCAAGTGTACATTCCAAAACGTCCTCTCCAAAATTTGACTTATATAGTACATGTAACATTGGTTGCTTTCCTTTTCGGAGACACAGACGACACACTTGACACAAATCGACGCACGTCGCTTTCCATTTACAATTTTGTTCAAACTCAATCGACATACTTCGCCTCTGCTAGGGAGGAGAGTCAGAATGTGTTAAGTGCGATTTTGACGAATTTAACGATATTACAATGTATACACAACCAGTTCCTATCATTTTGTTCTGTTTTTTGACCATCTTTGACTAAAATCTTTTAAAAGATTAGATTTTAAAAGTTTGCACACTGCACATATCGCGTTCCATTTAATGCCTAAATTCTAAGCAGAATCGTAAGGCTCGTAACATATTCCTATAAGACTTGTAAAAATTTTTAAGTGCTTATACAATATTTTTACAGACAGCTTCTTACTAGCCATAAAATTTATTAAAAATTCTAGATATTTACGAATAATCGTATGTTTTACGATACATACGCATAAAATTAGAATACTAGTCATAAGTTCTTATATACAAGTTTTACGAGAACACGTTACGAGTCTTACGATTCTGCTTAGAACTGACCCATAAATGTGATAAACTGTGTTCGAGTGTTAAATTATATCGATTTGTATCTCCTAAAAGGAAAACAGCCATATACTACCTTGGTGGGAGAGATAACATCAGGGGATAACACAAAAACATAGAGAATGGACTGCGTGATCCGTATCGAAGTAGTGTATCAAATGTGGTCGAGAATAATGAGAGAAAGAGGCCGTGGAAGACGGCTAATTTCCCTCTCATTCTCTCTCTCATTATACCGTTGAATGGAAAGAGATACAGATTGGCTGTCTTCCACGGTCCCTCTCTTTTACTTTTATCGACCATTTTGACCACGAATCGCACAGTCCATTCTATGGCCGGAATCCATAATCCGGTCTTAATTTCAAGTAATGTCTTAAGATGCTAATAGGGCTCTCTGATTGGTTCATACGCTAGCTTAAGACCATCTCGAATCTTGAGTAACGTTTATGGATTCCGTCCTATATGTCTTTGGGGATAACATAACATGGTGTGTGCAGTTGGACAGTGTCTCTTTCTAAATCTCTGACCTCTCCGTTTATAGACTGTTCATAAGGAGCAAGGGCTATCAACTGTAAAACACTAAACATGGGACGGTATTCATAGTCCGTTTTTATTTTAAAATTGTCTTAAATAATGTCTTAAGATGATAATACAGTCCTCGGATTAACTTATGACATCTTAAGACTGTACGAGGGTCGTCTGAAAAATTTTGAGCCTAACATAGAAACAAGTAATTTGTCGGTCAAATTCAATTTTATTTTTCCACATAGTCTCCTTTTAAGTCGATTTTTTCCAGCGATGCTCCCACCCCTTTAATCCATTCAAATAATACTGAGCGTCTTGCTTTGCAAAATAGGCGTCTACGGATGCGATGACTTCCTCGTTCGATGAAAATTTCTGTCCTTGAGCCAAACTTTGAGCCTAGGAAACAGAAAAAAGTCGCTGGGGGCCAGATCTGGCGAATACGGTGGATGGTCAATTAATTCGAACCGCAATTCGTGAATTTTTGCCATAGCGACCGCCGAAGTGTGAGACGGTGCGTTATCTTGATGGAACAGCACTTTCTTCTTTTTCAAATGCGGTCGTTTTTTCTCAATTTCTGTCTTCAGCTTGTCAAGCAATGATGCGTAATACGTCCCTGTTATTGTTTTACCTTTTTCAAGATAGTCGATCAACACAATTCCATGACTGTCCCAAAAAACAGTCGCCATCACCTTTTCCGCCAATAAAACCGTCTTCGCTTTCTTCGGAGGTTCACCCTTCGCAGTCCATTGTTTTGATTATTCTTTCGTTTCAGGAGTGAAGTGGTGGACCCAAGTTTCATCAACCGTTATTAATCGACGCAAAAATCCGACTCGTTTCACTTAAACCGCTCCAACAGGGCCTTAGAAATGTTCATTCGAATGCGTTTTTGATCCAGAGTGAGCAAGCGCGGCACCCAACGCGCGGTTAACTTACGCATGCCTAATTCTTCAGTCAATATATGACAAACACGTTCTTTTGATATGCCAACAGCCTCTGCTATCTCCCTAACCTTAATTCGACGGTTGTCCATTATCATTTGATGAATTTCTTCGATGTTATCGGTGATGGTCGCAGTTGTTGGCCGTCCCGAACGCTCATCATCAGCTAAGCTGGTATGACCACGTTTAAATTCAGCTACCCATCTTTTCATGATTGCAAATGATGGGGCAGAGTCCCCGTAAACAGCGTCCAACTCGGCTTTAATTTGCGTAGACGTATTGCCTTTCAAATGCAAGAATTTAATTATACCACGATATTCAATTTTTTCCATTTTTACAAAATGACGACACAAATGATTGTCAAACAAGAACTGAACGTCCAAAGTGGCCACAATTGTCACAGATATCTTTCGTAAGTATCACGATTATAATACCAGAATGGCTTTGACGAGTAACGCCATCTTCATGATGAGGCTCAAAACTTTTCAGACGACCCTCAAACGACCCTCGTACTTAAGACAGTCTTAAATGCAAGAATCAACTATGAATACCGGCCTGTTTCGTGTCATGAAATTGGTACTGAATCTTTCCTTGTTTGACACACTTTATAATGCATCTTAGGTTTTCTTTCTATAGAAAGAGAAAGTGTGTTAAACAAGGAAAGATTTAGTACCAACTTCACGACGCGAAACAAGTTGGTATTCATAGTCGATTCTTACAAGACTGTTTTAAGTACAATCTTAAAATGTAGTAAGTCAATTCGAGAGTGGAATTAGCATCTTAAAATATCATTTAAGACGGTTTTAAAATAAGAACGGACTATGAATACCGCCCCATGTTTCGTGTTTCACAGTTAATAGCCCTTACCCACTATTGACGACGCGGAGTAAAAGTAGGCGTGGTTTGGCCGAACTGCACACACCATATAATTCTTCCATCATGATATACTACAGTATCAATAAAAATAAATGCCTTTAACGGACTAGCTGGATCTTAAGTGCTTGCGTAATTCTGTGTGAACTTATAAAGAACTACGTATGTAGTCCTTTAAACTGCGCGCCCCAAAATGATTTGTCGATCTCGAAACTTAAACTCTACTAAACTATCGCAGTAATATCACGAGTTAAATTGATTAACAATTTAACAATTTGATGCTTTTTCGCATCTTAGAACAATTTTAATAAATCAGATGAAATTTAATATTTAATATACTGCAATATATAGAGTAAAATCTTTCTCAGAGAGGACGTTTTAGAATGAGCCCAAGTATGCAAACGTGACCACAGCACATGTATAGATATATTATAGCCGACGGCACACGATGCTTGTTTTCCTATTGGATTGCTAACTGGATTAGAATCTTGCCGCCATATTGGCTGAGCACTGTTAGCACAGCTAATATGGCAACATTTTAATTCAATTAGCAATCCAGCAAGAATCGTATATTTTTGAAAAGTGTGGCCGGCTTTAAATGTGCATTGTATTAAAGAAGAAGAACCCAGCAAGAAAACAATGTATTGTGTGCCGCCGGTTTAAGTCGATATGACAAATTTCTTAACATGAATTATAGTTATCAACTTTAATGGCTATTCTATAATAAACCATTAGGGTGCCATTACATGAAGCGTGGAAATGCGGAAGACAAAATTAACTAAACTTTATTAGATTCCCGCGTTTCCGCGCCTTCTGTTTCGCCTGTTTTGATCTCCTAATATTACATAGAGCACAATTTCCGCGGAAAAGCGGAACGGTATAGTGACAAATACACTTTTGTATTCATTTAAAAAAATCGTATTAATTTAATTCATTGCAATTTTTATTAATATATGCTTATCTTCTCAGCTTACATATTGAATACAAGCATTTTAATCAATAAATACGTTAATAAATCATTAAAAATTAATAATTTCTAACTCCCTGTTCCGTTTTTTCGCTCAAATTATGCTCCATGTAATATTAGAAGATCAAAACAGGCAGAACAGAACGCGTGGAAATGCGGAAATCTAGTAAACTTTAGTTAATTTTGTCTTCCGCGTTTCCGCGCATCATGTAATGGCACCCTTAGTCATAAATCAGAAGTTAGAAGCTGGAAATTGACGACTGTGATTGGTCAATTTCCAGCTTCTAACTTTTAATTTATGACTAATGGCTTATTGTGGAATGCCTGTAACGATTAATGCGGGGTCTACAATAGAAGTCATAGAGTCATTAAGTCGTAGAAAATTAACCAATCACAATCAAATATGAGAAGAATAATCAACTCTGATTGGTCAATTTTCTACGATTTAAGACCCTACGACCGCAGACTTCTATTGTAGACCCCACATAAGACTCATTTTACATTGGTTGTATTCTACGTAGGCGTCGCAGATCGCAAGCTTGTTGCATCAACCAATCCAATGCGTCAATTTCAAAGTCGCACGACGCTTACAATGCTTGCGACGCTACGATACGACCAATGTAGATTATGCTTAATATCTCGGTTCGTGGACCAAAGCAACGTTTTTTTATCAGATTCGTTTTATGCAAAAAAAACGCATCGAATAAGCCTAATTTCATTAATTTGTGAATGAGCCCGTCTCCTTTATAAATATCTAAGGAGGTACTTTCTAGCAAAATGCACACGTGATACCATGTAACATAATGAATCATTACATTCTTATTTTTTTTTTTTTTTTACCAATATTAAACAAAGATAAAATTATTCATTCTGTTAAATTCTGTGTTACCTGTGTCTCTTACTGGAAAGTGTCTAAGAACTTTTTGAGTCTAATATATATGTTTTCATAGGAGACCTGTACAGGTATGCTGGTGTCCAGGTTTACCGAAACAGCGTCTCAATCCAGCGTCAAGGCTAATAATCCTGCAGCATCCAGCAGAGGCTAAGCGCTGTTTACGTACGGTACCAATGCTCACATTGGCATTAGAATCGGGAAAGTGCCTAATTTTTAGGTGAATGAAGTATAGATCTCGTTTACACGACACCTTTAATCGGATTTAATAACATCTATGTAGTTATGAAACTGACCAATCATAGTTATTCCTCCGAAGAATGAAATGATTGTGATTTGTTAATTTCTAACTACAGATGTTATTAAACCCGATTAACTCTTAAGTAGGCGCATGGGATCAGAACCACTTCAATTGCTAAAAAAAATACAGAACATATTTGTTTTTAACCTTCCCGCTTTCAGTAGCTTCTTATGTCAGAACGTAATTGAGGGGCTGGATTCTATAAGGGGGTACGCGGATTTCGTGGGATAAGTATTGTCCGCAAGGCTAATTTTGGACATCGCTCTAATTTCAATTTTGACGATTGATTCTTGTAGAGAATTACATAGCGCATCTTTTTTGTCTGTAAACCAAATTTGTAACTATTTTTGTTTTCAAGTTATAAATGAAAAAATTAATTTGTAAAATAAAAAAAACTTTCAATAGATTTTTGTGTTCATCTCGCCAGATTTCAGCCAAATATGAATATTTTTATTTGAAATTTTTACAGAATAAACTTCAATATGTTCCTCGAAATATAGGGCATATAAAGTTTTCGGAACATTTCACAGCTGAATACCGAATTTTTCAAAATATTCCTCTCGAATTCGTAGTTTTATTCATTCGATCACAAAAGTTATCGTACGAATTTTCGAATTATCAACTTTTACCTATACTACAATTTTGTTTATTACTTAAGGAAGTTTTTTTTGGAAAGAATGAGCTCTTTAATCATTAAAGTTGTAAAGTAATAACGATTTATGTGTCGATTCGATTACATAGTGCATAACGCGAAAGTCTGAGCCGTTCGTCTCCGCGAAACGGGGGCATCAATAATATATCGTAACATAATATTCTTACGGACTCCCAAAATCTTTTTCAACTTCTTATTGTAAACAATTATCCGCAATTATGTTTCGACACGTTATTGATGCCCCCATTCCGCGGAGACGAACGGCTTAGACTTTCGTATTGCGCACTACATAATCGAATCGACACATAAATCGTCATTACTTTACAACCTTAATATTTAAAGAGCTAAAATTTTCCAAAAAACTTCCTTAACCCCTTTTGAAGCACACATTTTTTTTACATAGGATTGAGTTGAAATTTGTTACTCGGGGGTTTTCGGGGTCGCTGATTACGAATCTGACGTCAGATTTTCAAAATTCAAAATGACAGATCCAAGGTGACGGACCGATTTGCAAAAAGTGATCTGATCAGGATGAAATCGGGTACTCGGAGGTTTTCGAAGTCGCTGATTACGAATCTGACCTCAGATTTTCGAAATTCAAAATGGCGGATCCAAAATGGCGGATTGATTTGCAAAAAGTGACCTGATCAGGATGAAACTAAGTATTCGAGGGTTTTTCGAAATCACTGGTTGCAATTCTGGAGTTGGATTTATGAAATTCAAAGTTGTAGGTCAAATATGACCGAAACTGTTGGACTCTATATTTATTTTTCTTACAAGGAGTTGGTTACACAAAACGAAAAATGAATATAAGTCACTGTGACTTAAGAATCAATGAGTGTATGCTCGCGCTACTACATCTCTCGCAAAAGTGATTATCATTCCGCCTAGACCCAGGAGGGGCGGCTCTCGGTTAACAGTGCTGCTATCCGCAGAAAGAAAGGGGGACGACTTAGGCTCGTAACTTATCTTAGTAGAGTAACATATTACTAGTCTACACTCTCCCCCTACGAGCATCGTCGTCACGCAATACATTATTTTAAATCGATTACATTAATTTCTCTTAATGTCCATATTAATTTCTCGTATGTCATACCTTTAGTTAAAAAATCCGCAACCATAAGTTTCGTTTCAATATAACATACATTAATTTCGCCCTTTTCTATTTCGTCTCTAACAAAATGAAATTTTAGGTTACATATCGTGTCTTGTTAGAAGATCGTGCATTTCTCATCCATTCGATAGTCACTTTGTTATCGCAGTACAAAACAATAGGTTTATTTGAGAACATTTCCAGCTCCATTTCGATTAACAGATTAGATAGCCATTTCATATCCTTCACAATATCTGAGCAAGCAAATAATTCTACTACGCAAGTAGATAATTCTACGCATTTTTGTTTACTGCTTTTCCATAATAACAAAGAACATAATAACCCCCCCCCTAACATAATAACTCCCCCTGAGAATGACCTTCCATTTTCGCCATTTCCCCAACAAGCGTACGCTTTCAGAATTCCAGGTTTTCTAGAAAGAAATAGTTTTTTTTCTTGTGTCCCTCGTAAATATCGCAAAACACGCTTCGCTAATACGATATGTCGCCTTTCCGGCCTATTACTAAATTGTGATAAATACGAAGTTACAAACGCGATGTCTGGTCTCGTACGGGTCGCCAAATATAAGAGCTCACCTATCATTTCTTTATAAGGCTCTACTTCCGCCACGTCATCAGTCTTTTCGAACACTTTGTCTTCGCCTGGGACGATTGGTGTATTAACTGGTTTACATTCACTTAAGTTGTATTTCTTCAACAACTTGATAATGTATTCCGTCTGTGATAGTGCAATCCCTTCCTCAAATTTCTCAACGTGAATGTTTAAGAACATATTAGTTTTAGTGGTCTCATTGATTTCAAAATTTTTTCTCAATTTGATTAGTATGTCATTACACTGCTCAGAGTTATTGTCTATGATCGTGAAATCATCAACATAAACCGAGATAGCAATGAATTCCTTCTGATTCGACAATGTAAATATACAGTTTTCGGAGACCAATGACTTAAAACCTATCTGTACCAGAACTTTGAATTTCAGATACCAATTACGCCCCGATTGTGGCAAACCATATATACTTTTATTGAGCTTGAGGAATTTATCTTTTCCATATTCCTTTTCAAATCCTGGAGGCAGTGACAAATAGACCGTTTCCGATAAGTCACCGTATAAATATGCCGTTTTTACGTTGAAGAATCGTAAATTTAGTTTTAATTTGCTAATGCTACGAATAATCGCCATGTTTTTATGGATACTACAGGTGAAAATGATTCCTCAAAATCTTTATGCTTCACGTAATTAAACCCTGCTGTTACTAATCTAGCTTTATATTTGACACTACCATTCTTATCGCCCCTTTTGGTTGTTAGAACCCATTTACTTTTCGTAATCTTACACTTACTTGGTCGATCTACGATATCCCACACGGAATGCGTTTCAAGTAATTTCAGTTCTTCCCTCATGGCCCTTTCCCAGTCTGGCCAGTTTTCACTGTTCATCGCCTCATTATAATTAGATGGGGTTTCGTTATGTTCAACTAAGCTAGTCGTAGCTTTTTCCCGTAATCTTTCGGATCTACGAACCTCCGTTTGAGTCGCGCTATCTTCTTCCCGACGTAAATGTTTTCTCGCTTCTATTACTGCTCGTGTCGTGCCGCGGGGCCTACCAAGTGGTTTACGTCCTACCTCTACAATTCCGTTATTCTCTTCGTCACTCGCAGTTTGATCATTTATATCCGCGTCTGTCTCATTATCAGATCGGTCACTGTCCGTGTCATATTCGGGTTCTAGATGTGTGAATATACTGTACTCGTTATCTTTTCCATCTTTGTCACTAATAAGTCTCTCGCCGGATTCATTTTCATTAAAGTTCACCGACCTCTCTTCTAAGATTTGCCTAGTTTCCGGCTCGTAAATTCCATAACCGCGTCTCTCGCGCGCGTAGCCTATCATTATTCCTATTTTATCGGGTAAATCTAATTTGTCGCGCTTTTGTTTCGGAATGTGGAAATATACAATGCACCCGAACACACGAAGATAATCTATGTTTGGTTTCGCTCCGTAAAATAATTCAAACGGCGTTTTATTTTTTCTTTTACGAAGAGTCACATTGCTAATATAACTAGCACATGCTGCAGCTTCTGCCCAAAAGGTATTAGGTAACTTGCTATCATACAGGAGTATTTTGGTACGTTCTAAAATCGTTCGATTAGCGCGTTCTGCTTTGCCATTGCTTTCAGGATTATACGGTACAGTTTTTTCATGAGATATCCCGTTTCTACCTAAAAATTCATCAAGCTCACGGTTCACAAATTCTCGACCGTTATCCGTTATAAAACGTTTGATTCTGACACCAAGTAGATTTTCGTACTTTTCTTTAAATAGGACCAACTTTTCATTGATTTCGTTTTTATGCTTCATGAAATACGTAAAGTACATCCCCGAAAAGTCATCTATTAGTACAAACATATACCGAGAACCGTTCAGCGATTCAGTTGGCAAGGGTCCGCACACGTCGCCATGCGTTAATTCAAGTGGCCGTGTACTCTGTTCCCGCATTATTACTTTATGTGGTTTCCTAGTTATCTTACAGAGATTACAACTCTCATAGACGAAATCATCAACAAAAGTTATGTACATGCCCTCTACAAGGTTATTATCGTTCATTCGAGACAAATATTGACTGTTTATATGAGCGAGGCGTTTATGCCACACATTATGGCTGACGTTTGGTGTTTTTCTAACACTATAAGAGCTTTTATGATTATGAACACAACAAGGCACGGCCTGAAATCTTAATCGCTTACCTATTAGTTCGCCAGTCAAGACTGCGTTACTTTCCTCGTCCATCACACGACCGTATCATATTGCTGTACTATTTTATAGCCTTTCTTCATGAGTGTCGTCGTAGACAATAAATTTTCTCTAAGTTGTGGTACATATAAGACATCGCTCATCATGATAGTAATGTCATCCTCGTTCTCGTTTGTAATTTTTATTTCAACGGTACCTACTCCTTCGTAACGCAACCTTGATCCAGCTCCCGCCTGACAAAGCTCGCCCTCCTGGAAATCGATATCAGTAAACCGTTTAAGATTATTTACCATATGATTTGTCGCACCACTATCGAACAACCAACTATCATTAACATTACCTTCGATATTAGAATTACAAAGTATAAACGCATATTTTTTATCGTTTTTATTTACCATCTGTGGATTTTGCGATATTGCTAGCGGATTTCTTCTCCGTATTTTCCCGGTTCACGTCAGAATCCTTCCGTCCTTCTCGCCTCGTGTAGGTATTAGTAGCCTTGTAAGTTTCACCTTTACGACTCCCGCGATGCCAACATACCTTTGCAAGGTGTCCACCTTTCCCGCAAGTATAGCATCTCCTATTGCCTTTCCTTTGAATTGCGTATGCGCCCTCCGCCTCCTTGAGATGGCCGCGCGCCCGACGTTGAATTTCTTTTTCACGTTCCTTTAGAATTTCGTGAATCTCTTCTAAGGATTTCTCTCGCTGCGTTTTCAATATCTCGCGGATGTCTTTATAGTTATTGTTTATTCCGCGTAGTACGCTAGCTCCCGTGAGGTTACGTTCACGCCTAGTGACGCACATTTCGTGGCAAGACCACGTGCACGTGCAATGTAATCGCTTACCGTTTCCTTATCTTTCATGTAGAGGAACCTCAGGTCATTGCTCGCATCGATTTTTTGATCCTCTGCTGCTCCAGCATAGGCGTTTTTAATTTTTAGCCATAGCTGCTTCGCCCCGTTTTCCGTTGCGAACTGCAATGCTTGTTCGTCCGATAGATGCAGTCATATATATGCCACTGCTTCCTTGTTCTTTACTTCCCATTCGGTTATCACTTTCTGTTCGGCATTCTCTCTTGGCTCTTCTTGAGTTATCATTTTATCCAGTTTCTTCAAGCTCAAGATAGCTTCCATCTTCATTGCCCATACCAAGTAATTGGAGCCTGTTAGTAGTGGGACTGCCGGCAGCGTGCTTCTTTCCATTTTTAGGACGGCGTGAATCGTATCTGCTTATAACTTGCAGGGATATCTCTCTTTCTTCTTGTTTCCGTGGATCAAAACCTCCTGCTCTGCTAGATTGTTGGACTATATTTATTTGTTGGTTACACAGAACGAAAAATGAATATAAGTATATAAGTGACTTAAGAATCAATGAGTGTATGCTCGCGCTACTACATCTCTCGCAAAAGTGATTATCATTCCGCCTAGACCCAGGAGGGGCGGCTCTCGGTTAACAGTGCTGCTATCCGCAGAAAGAAAGGGGGACGACTTAGGCTCGTAACTTATCTTAGTAGAGTAACATATTACCAGTCTACAGAAACAAATATTGAAAATGATTTTATAGTTAGAATTATAAAATTCAAAACAGACAATCCAACGGCACTTTTGATTCTCGCTTTTGGCATTACCTGGAACGGCGTGAATATACTGTTTTGGTTTTATATCCATATACAGGGTGTTCGGCGAGTAACCAATGAGAGCGCGCCGATAGAAACGGCCGCTCGAGGTATAGCCCGGCCCAGCGGTGCGGTGTGAGCGGCGATGCCGGGCGCTAAGCAACGGCGCACTTTCCCTCTTGCCTCTCCAACGGGCTGCTGGTACATTCGTCGAACAAACTGGGCTGAGCTATACCTCGAGTGGCCGGAGCGTCTCTATCGGCGTGCTCTCATTGATACAATTGCAAACAATATCTCGATTATTAGTACGAATATCGCTAAACGGTAAAGGACTTTTATGTTTATTTCGATCCCATCTACCTTCCTGTGGGCGGTGGGAGAAGTTTCGCCGGACACCCTGTATATAAATCTGAAAAAACAAATAAAAAATTATAAACAAATTGAACTCTATATTCGTTACGTCGACATTGCTAGTTACAGATTATGCCGAGAACGAAAATAAAAATTGCCATAATGGATTGGCCGCTTTGAATTGTATAATTTTGACTTCAAATTCATAATCACTTCAAATATTTGTTGGTCATGTTTGCTTTTCCGACTCCAGATTTGTAATCAGCGATTTCAAAAACTGACGAGTACTTATTTTCATCCAGATCAAATCACTTTTCGCAGCTTGGTCTGCCATATTGGATCCGCCATATTGAATTTCAAAAATCCGAGATCAGATTCGTAATCACCTCGAAAACGTACACATAAATTTTTCCACGGTATGTTCATTTATTGATTTATTTATCGATTTTTTCCGGAAATGAATTTTTGAAAAAAACGAGGTTTTTACTTTTCAATAATGATGACATCTTTAATTCATTTCTTATATTATCGTTCTGTTTCACTCAAACGCATACATCTGTCCTTATCTAATATATTGCAACGTCATCTCTTGCAAGATCGAACGACTATTGCTAGACACAGGCTACGTTTACACCGTGCATTTAGGCCGCGGCCTATACAATAGACATCCTTGTTTATCCCGTATATTAAACAAAGACACCTATCGTATAGGTCGCGGACTAAGCGCACGGTGTAAACGTAGCCACAATTACTGCTGTGTTTACCATTCCGAGTCTTCGCTTAGCATTCGTACAAGTAATTTGCAGATCGATATAAATCTTTCTTTTTAAGTTTTTAATTTTAGTTTCATGAACTCAGTATTGTGCACATAAAACGCTGAGTGCTGAACTGTCGTTTTATCCATACCAGCTATAAAACTTTTGTATTAAAGAAACATCTACGTCAGGTGACAGATCTACGAATTGAAAAAATGCAAGTTTTTAACTTTTTTTTCGATTTTAGTATAAAGTCCACCTCCCAATTTTACATCTACTTTAATCCTGTAAAAAAATTTCTGATGCCATTCAGTAAATTCGGAGATTTATATCTGTCTGCAATATCCCGACAATTTGGTCACTTCAGCATCCCCTTAAGGTGTAAATATAGTCATTGTTATTTAGCTGAATCACTGACTGTATAATCACTGACCATGGGTTTGGATCGAATAAGATTTTAGAAAATTATTTTTTTTAAGAGGAAAGAAGTTCCCGTTGCCTAAGCACGAAGGCCTGGCAGAGATATTAAATGACGATAATACTATTTTACTATACCCATCGCCTGGCGCTGTGGCACTGGACATGCTGGATCCAGTTGGGATTAACAAACAGAAAGCATATAACTTAGTTCTGCTGGATGGAACATGGCCACAAGCAAAAGTAAATCATCATTAATGATATCTGTAAATTTATTAATAAGTTAAATAAACTGTTGTAACAGATGTAACAAAGTGCAACAAAAAAAATTAACATAAATTCATTAAAAAATGAAATTTGCAGACGGATGGACAGACCAATACTATATAATTATAATGTAGTTTGCTGCACTACTTAATAAGTAAAGGAAGGGCCAATATACAGTTGAGACTACATCTTGGTGCCTAATAATATTTATATGTAAATTTGAAACACATTTTTCGGTAAATGTTATAATAGAAGACCCGACTCCGATGACCTTGACTGTTGTCAAAGTCATGACTATGGTTGCAAGTTTTTTCTGACTTAAAAATCAGAGATTTCATCTTGTCTAGATCGATTTTATCTTGCTGAAAATTGCCTACTACTTTCAAAAATTGTTACTATATTATAATATGTTCTTTCAAAAAACGTAAAAAAAGCGTCATTAAATATTTTCCGTCAGCCAGAGAACCGAAGATTCAACTGTAGTCATGACCTTGATAACATATGTCAAAGTCAAAGTCATCGAAGCCGGGTTTTCTATTGTGACATTTACTGAAAAATGTATTTAAAATTTACATATAAGTATTATTAGGCACCAATATGTAGCCTCGACTGTGGCCCTTTCTTATACTTATCCTTTATCTGAGTGATCTCCAACTGGTTTTACTTGGTGCTCGTTACCTGTTAAAAAGTTATTAATAAAAAATGTTTACTGCTTTATAAGGTGAAACGAAATCTATTGTTTATAAATTGTAGTTCCACATATATGGGTTTTCGAATTCCACGCGAACCGATGTATCCACCCCACCTCTCCTCCTGCTTCAGAGCGTATGTCTTTTCAGGTGAAGAGAGGTTCATCGCACCTTCCTCTCTCCCCTCTCTCCTGTCACGGGGCGTACGACTTTCCATGTCAAACGGGGTTTATTTTTACCTTTTTAAAAAAAAGGTAAAAAAAGCGCTAAGCGTGCATGCTTCTCGTATGGAAACCACCATTTTAGCCGGTTTCACCAACGTCAATTATTTAATCGGCCGTGGAACTAATGACTAATTGCGTTTGCTGTTTGATGAAATTCTTTGTATATGATACATTCCAACCCAAATTATAATGGCTTTATTCCCCTTCAAAAATTATTACATGAAAAAATCATTATATCACAAAATTTACTAAATCTAATGATATATGTATCATCTGTATAAAAAATTTAATATCAATAATTATGGCGCCAAGTTAAATTCTGTTAATTTAATTAAATTTATTAAAATTTTATGTATTATTCGTAAAAAAGATTTGATAGCCACAAATTAAATAATGAATATTAATCTAATATGTATTGTTTGTACGAACGATTTGATATCAACAACTGTGGCGCCAAGTTAAATTCTACTACAAAATAAAAAGTAAAACCTAAGTGATACTATCTTTATTATTTACTTAATTCAAATGGTACTGTCTTTAATTTTCATACAATGAAAAAATTTAATTTAAATAGAAAAATTTTTCATGTAAAAACACTTGGCGCT
>NW_017255986.1:25663-25979 GCF_001594055.1 Mycetomoellerius zeteki
ATCTAGGTGTTCACCGTCGGGGAAATAAGTGTCTAGGTATTCGCCGTCGAGAAAATAGGTGTCTAGAATATCTAGATACTCACTTCCTCGACAGCGAACGAACACCTAGACACTCATTTCCTCAATAGCGGACACCTAAACACCCATTTCCTCAATAGATAACACCTAGACACCCACTTCCTCGACGGCGATCACCCAGAAACCCATTTCCTCGACGGCGAACATCTAGACACCAACTTCCTCGACGTCGAACATTTAGACAACACCTAGACACCCATTTCCTCAGTAGCGAACACCTAGACACCCACTTCCTCGA
>NW_017255986.1:26810-40495 GCF_001594055.1 Mycetomoellerius zeteki
TTAACGCTGAGACACTATCGTGTCTCCAGATATTTTTAAATACAAAGCAGTAAACTTTTTTATCAATAGCTTTTTAAGAAGTAACCACAACTAAATCCTCTTGGAGGTCACTCAGGGTCATGACCTTAACAACATATGTCAAGAGCAAGGTCATCGAAGCTAAATCTTTGTTTACTCATTTTTCACTTGTATAAATTATGCGGTACTGTCGGAAACTTGAAACATAATCAAACTAAAGCTAAAATAAAACTACAGTAAGTAGCACACACTTTATACAAATATATTTAGAATTTACATATTAAATATTATTAGGCACCGAGGTCTAGTCTCGATTATATTGACTTTAATTATTTATTTGATTTATTTAACGATCTAGATTAATTTATTAATGTTTAAATATGTGATATATGATTACTAATTTAAATTTTTAAAAAGGATATAGTATGCCAAAAAATAATAAGACAATACGATAAATTACTAAATTTTTCTATGTTTATCGTTATCCTGCAGGCGATATATCACTCGAGCCCAGCTCTGTATTTTCTGCGAGCTTGCAAACTGATCGGAGTGCCGACTAGTGAATACGTGATCAGGACACAGCCAACAGAAGGCTGTCTCTCGACGTTAGAAACAGGAGCAAGTGCGCTTTCGATTCTGGAAGGCGATCCCGAACTGAGAAAGAAGATGCTGGGTCCATTACATTATTTGTGTAGGCAAGTATACAAGTTCCTTTCAAATATAGCCATTATATGGAAAACTCAGAATAAATACACTTCCATACAATTGAAGAAAAAAGACAAAAATGGAAAAATAACAAATCAATAACACAGGCCTGCGAAATTTGTTCACTGAAACATAGAAGTAGTTTCCGACGTAAATTTTTTGCGCTGAATCCTGGCCACAGAAATTGTCTAGCACGTCATGATTTTGAGATATTCTAACCTAAAAGCGCCGTTTTTTTGACAGATTACATCTTCAGATTACAATAACTTTGAAACGTGAAGATATCTATTGTTGATTTAGACAATAAATTCGGATTTGTCATGAAAAAATCTGCAAAAATACATTCATGTATTTTTCGAAATGATCAAATATTTACAACTGCAGGAATAAATTATATTAACATATTCCACGTTCTTTAGTAGGTAAGCACCGAACGCTTCATAGGACTAATTTATTTTTACACTTTGTATCAAATGGTTTTTTGAGATGCTGATTATGAATTTAAAGTCGAAATTTAAACATTCAAGATGGTGAATTCAATATGGCGATTCAAAGCTTAAAAAATCGTTATAATTATATAACTGTAATAATACAAATATAAATTAATAAGGTAAACTTTTACATTAGGGGACACTTCTCAAATGACCTTAACCTTGACATATGTTATAAAGGTGAAGGTATTGATCAACTTTTCCTTATAAATTATAATTATATTGGGTATGGGAATAAGTTTCCGCCCATTGTAGAGAGATGTTAGTAGCACTGTTTGTGTGTTTGATAAAACGGCAATACATGTTTTTGAAAGGTGTATTCAAACTTATGAGCTCAATAGTTGGCATTCGTTTGAAGCGTAAATAAGAGTAACTTTTTTTGCGTTGAAAATGTTGGAATTTATTCCAAAAAAAGCAACATTTGTGTAAAGTTTTACTCCATTATTTCATTTTAAAGAAAAGTGCTGCGGAAACGCATCGTTTGCTCATAGATATTTACAGTGAGCATGCTCTATCGAATACTATTTGTAAAGAATGGTTTCGGCGATTTAACAATGGCGATTTCGACGTGCGTGACAAAGAACGCGAAGGTGTACCGAAAAAATTTGAAGATGCAAAATTTGAAGATGGAACCATCCGAAACCATCACTGGCGATCATTATCGACTACAACTGATACATTTGAATCAAGCTTTGAAAGAAAAACGACCGAAATGGGACAATAGGCACGACAAGCTGATTCGGTTACATGACAATCCTAGGCCACACGTTGCAAAACCGGTCAAGAAATACTTGGAGTGAAATGGAAAATTCTGCCCCACCCGCCGTATTCACCAGACATAGCTCCTTCAAATTTCCATTTGTTCCGGTCCATGCAGTCGGCTCTTTCTGGAGAGCGATTCAATTCTTATGAAGGTATCAAAAAATGGCTTGATGAACGGATCGCTTCAAAAGTACCAGATTTCTTCCTTCGAGGAATCTGTTTATTACCGGAAAGGTGGGAGAAAATTGTCGCTTCCGACAGAGCATACTTTGAATAAACTCACTTTGTATTGTTTTGAATAAATACACCTTTTTCATTAAAAAAGGGCGGAAACTTATTCCTACACCCAATATTTACGTTAAAATGAATTTTTGGTGTAAAAATGAAAATAAGAGGAACAACCTCCAATGTCCTTAATTTTGATAAATATTCCAGTTCATGGTCCTAAACAACATTTAAGAGATTTTAGCTGTCGGTTGGACCCTTGGATAATGCTAGATGCCGAAGGTACTGTAACTTTCGAGCATTATAACTAAAAAAGTACTTGATGAAAAATATTTTATTATAGTGTTTTGGAAAGCTCTCGAGGTAAGCTACAAGAATATGCAATGAAAAATAAGGGTTTCCATTTAAGAAATTGAAGGTAACCTTCACGTGACCTTCAAGTAACTACATATTTAAGGTCAAACTAATGACACCATCTTATGTCCCCCTCAAAGCCATACAACTTTTGTCTGAAACATTTTTTTCTAAAATCAAAAATAAGAAAGTTATTTGGAGTGGGACATTAAAATGGGACACCCTGTATAGAAAATCAGAGTTATTTCAAGTTAGTATTTACATTTTGGTACTACTACTTGTTTATCAGATATTAGAAGTGACTCTTACCCTACATCCCCTCCTGCTTAGGGGCGCGCGACTTCCATGTGAAACGACTTCCATTTCATTTCCCCCCCCCCCTGTTTAGGGGCGCGTGACTTCCACCCCATCTTTCTGCTGTCGGACGCACGACTTTTTACATTTTTATATAGTAACGCGAAGCGCCCTATGCGTTACTGTATGAAAACAAAAATTATATAAGAAAATAACGTTCTTCAAAGAAAATTTTTGTTTTTAAAACAGGAAATTTATTTTAAAGCAGAGAATTTTTTTCTATATAGTAAAATAGAAAAGAGACGTTATTTTTTTAAACTTTTCTTCTTAATAACTTTTTAATGAATAACGAACGACGACTAAAACTTGTTGGAGGTTACTCAGGGTCATGACCTTAACATATGTTGTCAGGGTCATGACTCTGAGTAACTTCCAACAGGTTTTAGTCGTCGTTCGTTATTCATTAAAAAGTTATTAAGAAGAAAAGTTTAAAAAAATAACGTCTCTTTTCTATTTTACTATATAGAAAAAAATTCTCTGCTTTAAAATAAATTTCCTGTTTTAAAAACAAAAATTTTCTTTGAAGAACGTTATTTTCTTATATAATTTTTGTTTTCATACAGTAACGCATAGGGCGCTTCGCGTTACTATATAAAAATGTAAAAAGTCGTGCGTCCGACAGCAGAAAGATGGGGTGGAAGTCACGCGCCCCTAAACAGGGGGGGGGGGAAATGAAATGGAAGTCGTTTCACATGGAAGTCACGCGCCCCTAAGCAGGAGGGGATGTAGGGTAAGAGTCACTTCTAATATCTGATAAACAAGTAGTAGTACCAAAATGTAAATACTACATTTTAGGGAGGGCTCCCCTAAACAGGATATTTACCAATTATATTCTAAATATCTTAGAAACTATAAGAGACTGCCGATTAATTTATAAAGAAAAGTTGATCAGTACCTTCACCTTTATAACATGTGTCAAGGTTAAGGCCATCGAAGACGTGTTCCTTAATCTAAGGGTTTACCTTGTAAATATTTGACCATTTTGAAAAATATATGTATGCATTTTTGTAGATTTGTTCATGACGAATCCGAATCTATTGGCCAAATCAACGGATGTCCTCAAAGTTATTGTTTCAAAGTTATTGTTAATTTTAAAATGTCAAAAAACTACCTTTTTTGTATTTTTAGATCAGAATGTCTCAATATCCTGACGTGCCAAACAATTTCTGTGATCAGATTCGGATTCAGCGCAAAAAATTACGTCAGAAACCACTCCTACATCGTAGTGGACTTTCCAAAATCTCATTTTCACAGGCCTGTGTAATTATATTCAATAGAATACATGAAAAATTAGTTTATAATTAGTTTATCGTATATGAATGACGAAAATCGTTTGAAGAACTGTTCCTTCTTTCAGGTTTCAATTAGAAAATGGTGCGGTAACACATCAGAGCAAAGAATTTCTTATCAAGCAAAAAACTTATCCCAAATTAATAGGCAAAAGACTCGCCAAACAATTACGTATATTACCGGACAGTACCTCATAATATTAAGATATATTTAAAAAATATAGATAGATAAAAAATAAATATCTTTTAGGAAATTCATATAAAATGAACTTCTTATAAGATGAAAAGAAATACTGCATGAAGTGTTATATATATATATATATATAACATGAGTTTTAATAAATTTTCTATTTACAGTTAGTCTTAAGGGATATTTTCTCTAGTGACCCGAAAAAATGATTTTTTTAAATATTAAAAACTGATCTTTTTGAAAATTTACATATCTTTTTACTTATGTTTTAACATGGATTTTTATTCTTATGACTTATGTTTTAATTATATGCTAATATTTTTGAATATTGAATATTCAATTTTCAATTTTTTTTATAAATATGTAAATTTCCGTATTTGAATATAATTCTATAGGGTATTCAGCGTAACTGTTAGATTTTTTAGAATCTTTCAATAGTTAAAAAAAAGGTTGAAAGGTGAATATTGTAGAAATAACATTCATCTGTTTCGTGCGACTACAACATCCCAGTTAACAAGGTGTTCTAAAATTGACTACTAGTACTGAAAAGTGACTAGTACTATAGTGCATATAACGTGAATTGTAGCATTTTCAGTGCTGGCAGTAAATTTGGAACACAGCCATGGTTACGTCAAAATGACATCATTTTTTCAGCCTGTAAATGTCGTCAGTCACTTGTCATCGACGTCATTTAGACGTCGCGATAACGTATGTTGTTATGTTCGTGAGATCGAATCGTCAGTTCGCCAATACGTCGGTCGGGAGAGATTAATCACAAAAGTTTCAATCGTCACAATTTAATTATAGATATAGGCTGTGATATTAGTAAGCAGAAATTAAACTTTCATGTAGATTATTATTATAACATGAGAACCATTAAATACGTGAACAGCGTAAACTATGGTTAAGTTAAACAATGAACGACAATATGCAGCGACGACAACTATGATGCAATTAAAGTACAACGCCACTCATCTATTCACGCAGTATGATCGGTTTCAAATAAATGAATGAATATCAATTGAAGGATAAGTATCTCTCACATAAGATAAACGAGAGACATACATAATACATAAATGATAATAGTAAGTATAAACATATGTTAAGCATAATTATTATAACATATCGTAGCAAAGTAAGCATAAACAAAATATGAAAGGAATTATTCAACTCATGTTTTGATAATGACAAATGTATTCCGTCGCGATTGGAGAGAGATTGACTAATGGTTCTGACTATGAGTTTGATATTAGCTTAGCGTTTCATCAACTTTGCAACAATCAAAATGACTTTGTGAGGTTTGGTAATACTTATCGACTGGTGAGTGTGCATCCAGAGCGTTTGACAACTTAAGCGTAGTGTATTATCCCATTCAAACTGATTATGCCGGCACCGCAAAGCAAGGGATAAGTACTTGTCTCGACTTCGGCAAGGATAATCCGTCTATTCTTCCTTCGATTTTCAGATGCCCGTAAAGGCCCAGATACCCTGGCTAGTCCTCTAGTTACGAATCGGACACTGCTATGAGACAAATACTCAGAAATCTCCTCTCAGGAGATTGCAACTATCTATTGATCTAAACAATGAGCTTAAACAACGAACTTACAGTTGTAATCATCTGATGCAATGTGTCGTTTACTTACTCATTTAGATGTATGAAATAGCCTGGCGCTATTTCTTAGTGCAATGGATGCACACCTCCAGGTTTAGAACCATCGTTCTATCGATAAGCTTCCGTTAGCAAGGTAGATGACAAAAGCAACATGGTTGGTCTCCTGAACGTGCAGCAATTAGCAACTCTCATAATGCCGCAATAGAAATCCTGGCGATTTCTCACAATACCGTAATAAAAATTCTGGCGATTTCTCACAATATCGCAATAGAAATCCTGGCGATCTCTACCGAACTCGCTCGTAATGGCGATCTACCGCAAACGCAACAGTAATGGTGATCAAACGCAACAGTAATGGCGATCTACCGATCATCCCCGAGCAGTGAGCGAGGAAGAGAAACCGTAGCGCCACGCCGGATACTACACGCCGCAAGGGCTTTCGCACGCATGCCCTTTCGTATATCCCGCTACACGCGAGATTTAAATGAAAATATAAACTCCAAACATCCCGCCCGCCTTCGTTAACTACAGTTAACGAATTAACTACAATGTATCGACCGACACCGAGAGTGGACATAGTTTGACAATAGGTCTCCTTAAAATTGACGTTTGCGTTTTAACAGTCGCAACTCGAACTAACCCATCCTCGTCTGGGCGGGTTGCAACAACTCTTCCCATTGGCCACTTGGCAGGAGGATATCTTTCGTCAACCACCAGAACCACGGTACCCTCACGGATCGCATCCTTCTGATGTTGCCATTTTGAAATAGCGTGATAGCGTTGCAAATATTCCTTGGACCACCTAATCCAAAAGGAATCAACCATCTTTCTAATTAGCTGCCATCTAGATAAGCGAGTTAATTGCACGTCCTCCAGAGAAGGTTCTGGTAGAACAGTAGGTGCACAACCCATTAGGAAGTGACCCGGAGTCAATACATTTAGATCGCTTGGATCGTCATTGCAAGAAGTCAGCGGTCTCGAATTTAATACTGCTTTGATTTGAATTAGATATGTAGTCATTTTTTCGTAAGTCAGCAACGTTTCTCCGACTACTCGAAGAAGGTGGTGTTTTACTGATTTGACTCCCGCTTCCCATTTACCACCGAAGTGGGGCACCGATGGAGGATTGAATCTCTATTGCGTTTCGTCATTGGCCAACAAAGCGGCGAGATGTCGCGATTCGGTTGTTGCTTCAATGAATAGTCGATGCAATGTAACTTCAGCACCCTTAAAATTGGTGCCGCAGTCGCTCCAAAGGGTAGCACAGATTCCCCTGCGTCTAGTGAATCATTTGTAAGCGGCCATAAAGGCTTCAGCTGTGTAGTCAGTAACTAATTCAAGATATATTGCGGAAGTCGAAAAGCATACGAAAAGTGCAACATGACCTTTATAAGTTCGAGCGTTCCTTCCCTGCCAGGTTTTAAGCAACAATGGTCCGGCATAATCGATTCCGGTGGTCATAAATGGAAGAACGTGCATTTGACGCACTTGAGAATGTGGCTTCGGATCGGAACACGCCCTCCTATTATCCAAAATTGTTCCCTCACAGTACATAAGGTGCTCTGGGTTCCCCCGTAAAGGGTCCGAATATGAGCGTCGGCAATAACCAAAGGTGAATGCTTAGGAAGAATAGTTGGATGTTTAGCCTCTGTACTAAGTAATGAGGCCTGAAGGCGGTCTCCAACTCGTAAAACACCTTCATTATCTTTAAAGGGCGTGAGTCGACTAAAAGGATGCGAAGAAGGTAACAAACCTTTACTGGAGAGTAACTTAAGGTCCTGCTGGAAGGCAGAAGCCTGTACAACCTTTACCCAGAAGCGTTTTACATCCTGCAACTCAGTAGTCGTAATAGGGTGAATCAAGGAGGAATTAGGAATCTTCTTAAATCGTTTAATTGCGCGCTGACATATGGCAGTGATTCTAACTAATCGCGTTAAAGAGGGATATCTATGTAACAGATCCCAACATTCAGTTGGTTCGACACGTGTTGTCGAAATTTTAATAGGTCGTTCTTCAAATACCTGCTCATTGTCGAGGGAAGTTAGCTTCTGAGGCCAACAATGTGACGGCTCCAACAACCAAGTGGGACCGCTCCATCAAGACTCCTTTTCAGCTAACTGAATGGGTGTAAGTCCCCTGGTTGCCAGATCCGCAGGGTTTTCTCTTCCTGAGACAAGACCCCATTGTGCTTGTGGTAAGGCTTCCTGAATAAAACAAACCCTGTTGTGCACAAAATCTTTCGAACGTGAGGGGTGTCTAGTGATCCATGTGTAAGCAACAGTAGAATCAGTCCATAAGTAGATTGAAATATTATATTGATTTAAGATTGTTAATAGATGCCTAACCATTTTTATTACAAGAACGACCCCAGCAAGGGGTCGTTCTCTAAACGAGGTATGGTCATCCGTTTCAACGGTGCGATTTTCGTCTTAGAACAAATAAGTTGAGTATGGATGCTTCCATTACTAGAGACAGAGCGACTATAGGCTACTGTCGCATAGATCTGCGGAGATGCATCAGAAAATCCATGTATTTCAAATGATTGATGAGATTCGAGATCTAGCCATCGTGGAAAACTAAGTGTGGACAAATCTTGTAAATTATTAACAAATGAATCCCACTTAATCGCTATAGTCGCTGGGAGTGGATCATCCCATTATAATCGCAATGTCCAAATCTCTTGCATAAGTATCTTAGTTAATATAATGATCGGCGAAAGAAATCTGAGAGGATCAAACAATTTGGCAATTGTGGAAAGAACAATCCTCTTCGTAGGTGTCTTAATCGACGGATTGCGAGGGTTGGGTCGGAAGATATCGGGTGCCAAGTCAATCCAAGTGAATGCACGACTAGATTTTCTTCGATAGGCACCGAAAGTTGTGAAATTCGGTCTCTCTCCGGGATGACGTTTAAAACTTCTGGACGATTAGTCCACTTCCACTAGTCCACTTCTGTAAATGAAATCCGCCCGCCATGCAGAACTAGTTTACTTATTGAATAATGGCTTGCGCCCTTTCAATTGTATTAGCACCTCCAAAAAGGTCATTAACATATCGGCCTTGAGAGAGCACTGGAATTGCTAATGGAAATTGATGCCCTTCATCCTTCAATAATTGGGAAATAACGCGCAATGCTAAGAATGGGACACACGCCAGACCGTAGGTCACTGTGGTAAATTGATAAGTCGACAAACAATTATTTTCATTTATCCATAAAATGCGTTGACAACTCCAGTCCTCCTGATGAACCTTAATCTATCTGAACATCTTCTCTATGTCCAAAGAGAACACGTAACGAAATTGCCTGAACCATATCAAGATGTTAAACAAGTCATTTTATAACTTAGGACCGACGTGTAGCAAATCGTTTAGAGATAATCCCGAGGTGGTTTTACTAGAACCATTGAAAACAACTCGCAATTTTGTAATGAGGCTGATTTCTCTTAGAACCCCGTGATGAGGCAAGTAAAAAGCGTGAGGTGGCTCTGGCATGGTGTCCGGCACCAATTCCATGTGCTTCAATAGCGCGTACTCTTTTATAAAGTCCGAATACATTTTAGCATAAGTAGGATTGGATTCGAAACGTTGATTTAATTTATGAATGAGACACGTTGCCCTTTTCTTCGAATCACCTAAATATTCTACGGATTTCTTAAATGGAAGTCTAACAACATATCTACCTTCTACGTCTCTCGAATGGGTATTCTGGAAGTGGTTCTCACAGGCCTGCTCGTCTGTAGAAAGGATCGATCATTTGAAGACGGTACTTCCTCCAGTTCCCAGAACCTTTGAAGAAGTGAGTACAGATTCTCTTCTATTCTTACATGTGCAGTTAGAGCACTCTCAGGGTTCCATTGAGGGCCCATAGGGCCTGAGATTATCCATCCGAATACTGTTCGTTGAGCTATCGGAGATTTCAGTGACCCTTTGATTAATCCCTCTAGTATAATAGCTCCGTAGACATCCGCTCCTAAAACAAGATCAATAGAACCTGGTCGATAGAACTCAGAGTCGGCTAATTGTAAGCCATTCAAATGCGGCCACCACACTTGATAAAAATGCATCGATGGAATGGAAGACGTAAGGCTAACTATTGTAATATATGAGCGGTGGCCGAACATTCGAAATCAGATGAAAAATGCGGACTAAGTTTGATGTCGACAACACTCTTAGTTTGGTTAGAAGCTTTAGCGTCAATGCCAATCAAAGAAAGAGACGAGTGATTCCTAATCGTCCTTAATCGTTGTACTATTTTTTCCGATATCAACGAGAAATGAAAACATAAACTCCAAACATATATCAAAGTCTATTGACGTCATTATTGTTACATCATAACGACGTCGACAATTGATGTAAAAGTGACTTTTGTGATTTACCTTGTGATTTACCTTTGTGATTTACCTTGCAAACAAGTTGACGTTATTTATCGTTATTTTTTACATCAAAATGATCTAAAAATGACGACAAATAATGTGAGCTTGTTTACTCGATTTTTATCGTATCAATTGCGATATTTTATAAATTTAGTGACTTTACAATTAAGTAGCACAGCAGCGCCTGTAATACGGGATCTACAATAGAAGTCGTAGCTGTCGTAAGGTCTTAAGTCGTAGAAAATTCATCAATCATAATAGATTATTCTTCTCATATTGGACTGTGATTAATTAATTTTCTACAACTTAAGACTCTACGCCCGCTACGACTTCTATTGTAAACCCCGCTAATAAAGCGCTTACATTTTTTTAGTGCTTTTTTAGTATTTTGTAGGTGCTGTGTGCTACTTTAGAATAAAATTCTAGATACACCAAAGTAGCGCAAATGTCCTCCATCTTTGATCTAATAAGTATAGCATATTAAAATACAATTCTTTTTTCTTACCCCAGTGAGAAATGATTGGTTGAAAAGACATTGAATCAACGTCTAAAACACTGGTTCATGTATCACGTCAAAAATTTGGTCGTTTAAACGTTTTTATGTCACTCGAAATAGACGACTATAAGATGCATATTTACACATCTATAAAATGTCTATAATAGGCGATTTTTGGCGATCGTTTGATACGTATACCAAGATGTACCAAAGTATACCAAGACGTTTTCGCGTATTTGGTACTATGTGATTAAGGCGTGGCTAACCATTTTGGTACTTCTCTGGTATATACCAAGCTATACCTTGCTAGCGAGCACAGTTGTTCTTTCAAACCTCTGGTACGTAGCCAATATGGCGCCTTATATAAAATAAATAGAGCTGTAAGGTATATTTTATGTCAATTTCTTCTGCATTTAGGTCCATATTTTAAACTTTTTATCAATAAATGTCTCTAAAAATAACTTATAAGCTTTCTGATTGATTGCACGCCACTTTTAGATGAACTTCTATCGATACAAGAAAGTGCAGAATATGGATCTGAAAGGATAAGTAAGATCACTATAAGTGATTGAAATATTATAAAATGCTACATAAGATTTCTTTGTATTTAAAAGTTACATTATTTGATGTTTATTATTTATCAATTAATAATCAGCAAGTGGTTAGGTTAGGTTTTCTGCAGAAGCTGCTAAGAGAGATTTAACCTTCTTGCGAGTAGCATCGTGACTGATAGGATTAGCTGGCTGTGAAAAAATATATTGGTCCTTGTAGTACGAGCTGTTATTCGTGAAATACGAAGAAAGTTAAATGATTGTAAACAATCTCGTAGATGATGGATAATAATGATTTTTTGTTGTGTACCGACGATCATGGTCAACCGGTTGTAAATGAGTTTGGGAAATTAATATATTACTGCAAAAAAAGTATACAAAAATGTTATATACAAAATTTTATTATTTTAGAAGATAAGATATTTAAGTTAAAATTTTTCAATGAAATGTAATATTTATTACAGCAGGTGCTTTAACAATTCTTGATGATAAACCATCGCATGAAACATCTAGGAATGACATAAGTAAGTTACTATTTTATAATGATATTAGTTAATCATATATATCATTATTTTATTAATAATATTGTGCAAGAATATATTTCAATATTAAGTTTATTAAAATTTGAGTTCCATTACCTCTTTGTGTTATACATACAGATGAAGTAGAAAAAGATGCACAATCTCGTGAGAGAACCATTAATTGAACAAAAAACAGAAACATGTGAAGATAGTGAGTATATCAGATATAAAATTCATATGTAGGTATCTATTTTTAATACAATCATAAATATATATATATTACAAAGTTATATTTTGTAATATTTCTAGGGTTTAGTCATGAGATGACAATAAAACTACTCGAAATTGTACAATCCAAATTGCATATTCTCAATGACAAGATGCATTCTAAAAAAAAGATTTGGACTGATATAGCAATAGAAATGCAAAATAATGGTTACTTAATTCGTGGAACGAAAGGGGCTGACAAATGTCATCAACGTTGGAGAAATTTGGAAAAATTGTATCATGAACATTGCCGTTACATGAAAATAACTGGTACGGGAAAGAAAAAGCCACCAAAATATTTTGATGAAATGCACGAACTTATTGGAGAAAAACACAGCAGTCAACAAGTCAATTTACTAGATTCTCTTGATGATTCAACAACAACAGTATCTGGCACTTGCAGTAACGAGGCAAAAAATAATGAAAGCATAGATAACAGCTTTTCAGATAAATTAGGTAATGAGTCAGAGGATATAAAAGAAAACATAGATAATAAAGTAAAGAGTCTGAATATTTTCAAAAACGTTAAGAAATCGGTAAAACCAAAGATTGATAATGTAAGCACAGTGTTAAAAGAGTTACACGAACAAGATGTACAGTTTGAAAATAAATGTTTTGAATCATTTCAGACATTGTTAGTAGAGCAAAACGAGTTAAGAAAGAGAGCAGTAGAACAGCGTGATGAATTTTTAAGTGTGATGAAAAATTTTCTCGAGTTAGAAGCACATAAAAAATCCAAAAAAAGAAAATATTCCTCTGACTCAGATAAATCGTAATACTCGTATGGTAACAAAGGAAAACTTATATCAGTATAAATTACTAATTATTCTTGTTATTCTCAAAATAAGAAGTTATTAATTTTATTTTGGATATGTGGAATATAATTGTTGAGGGTTGCGTGGATCGTGATTAAAGGTGCTAACAAAGTATATAGAGCAATAGTGTAGACTTTATTCTACTGTAAGGTACAGCACGAAATGTGTGCGTGACAATAACCGCGTATAGACTAACTAAAAAAGAAAAAGGAACGTGAAGAATACACGGTAGTAGTAGGACTTGCCAACCGAAAAGAACTAAAGAAACTTCCAACTCTAAAGTAAAAGCTGATCCGCATAATTGCCGATAAATACTAAGAAATCAATAACTAACATTTCCTCTCAATATGAGGATTACGATCTTTTAATGGCACATAGCCCCAACCACTCGAGACATTTCTTGAGCTTGGGTCCTCCTAATGCCTTCGTCAGTACATCAGCGGCCATGTCCTCAGTTGCAACGTGTGAAATTGTCAGGCATCCCGCATCCAGGATTTCTCGAACAAAATGGTGACGAACATCGATATGCTTTGTCCGATTGTGGAATACTGGGTTCTCGGCCAGTTTTCGAGCGCCGTTGTCGACGTAGACGTCTGTGTTGGCTAGACCGATGAAACTCAGTCCAATCATTAAATGTCTCAGGTAAACAGCTTTCTTGGCGGC
>NW_017255986.1:44714-48099 GCF_001594055.1 Mycetomoellerius zeteki
AATTTGGGGGGATTATCAATATTTTCAGATTTGATTGCGTTGAAAGTCCGACAACCATATCGGCACGCAATTATCATTTCTGAAATTAATTTATTTAAATGAATTTACAATAGTTCAACATCTTAACGTTCTGACTGTTATGGCGCTTCTTAATTTAAAATTATTATGTTTAACATTAGCGGTCTTTCAATCTTATTATTGATTATATATATTTAAGTATTAAATATTATATCAAATACAGTTAGTTATTTATGGGATATATCTTGTCATCTAATAGATGTTGAAAATATCTGGTGAAATGTATTTAGAATATCCCTAGTTATTCCAATTTTAAGTTTGAATTATTTAATATTCGGCAGTCATTAGCTGATACAGGTTGCCAAATATATACATTGGTAAATAGATAATCTGCCGTATTCCTTGCAAAATTTTTGAATGTTATGTATCTATTTGGTAATATCTTGGTTGAATACTTAGTGCCATAACATTTATATGGCAACAATTGATTGCTCGAATTATATCTGAAATAATTATATTTGACGTAATACAATAACTGTATTTGATTTTTTATAACAACTGCAATGGATTTTATATACGAAGTTAAGTTACTAAATTAAAAATAAGATTACTAAACTAAAAATAAGGTTACTAAACTAAAAATAAGACAATGTTATTATAACATGTATTAATATATATATATATATATATTTAATGGTTTATAATTATATATCACAAAAGTGTGTATGTTTATAAAAGAGAACATTTTTTAGTTTGCTATTATATAAAAAATTTTAATTTCTGTTTAAATAGAGACGAATAAAGATATATTACGAGAAAAAAAAATATTCATCTTTTTTTATGTTATACATATGTTGCACTAACATTTATTATTTCTATCTTTCCGAAAATTGGATAATTATAGTATTTCTCTTCTCGACCGCAATGTTTCTGTTATCATTTCTGCTAGGAATTTGTAATCCATTAACTTTGTCAATGTCAACATCTACTAGTGCTTCAGCAAAGTCATCATTTATAAGACAAAAATTATGTAAAGCACAACATGCCATTATAATATTTGAAGCTTTTTCTATTTTGTATACAGTTATATATTTAAGCCGTCGCCATCGTCCTTTCAATAAACCAAAACAATTTTCAATCTTTACTCTCGTTTTGCTGTGTACTTGATTATATTTTATCTGCATACGTGTTATATTGTCATAATCTTTAAATGGCGGTAGAAGCCATTCTTTTATAGGATATATTTTATCACCTAATAGATGTTGGTCTGGTAAAAAGTATTCTGAATATCCATTTGTTTCAATTTTAATATTTAAGTTTGAATTTGGAGACACGTAGTGTCTCGGCGCTAAACCAAGCGCAGCGACACTGCCGTGCCTCCTTTGTACATATAAGGCTCCGTCCGCTTACGCGAACCGACGAGTTGCGCTAGATCGAGATTATCGGATCTCAATAACGGCTGAACCGATCGCGTTCTATGTACGCTCAATCGGTAGCCACTGCACGGATTGTATGATAAAAGTGCTTTTATTTTTTTTCTACGTGCCCTACGAGCGGAGATATTGCGATGCAAAGTCCGGATCTGTCACTTTTCACATTCAGATTCAGATACGTCGTCATTATTATTATTGTCGTCGACCAGGAAAAATATACGTCTCGTTTTTTTTATAATAGATGGCTTTTGACTTAACCAAGCGATGGCAGCATTGCACATTCGAACGTGATCAACCACACATGACGGCTGTGATAATCAGCGATGGCAACATTATTAATTAAAATTAAAATTATTATTAAAATTAAAATTAAAATTAAAATTAAAATTATTATTAAAATTTAAATTATTAATTAAAATTAAAATGAAATATTAATTAAAATTGAAATGAAATATATCGAGATTGTCGTTGAAGATCTAAGTATTTACCGCGTCGAGGAAGAGGGTGTCTAGATATTCACCGTCGAGGAATTAAGCGTCTAGGTGTTCGTAGTCGAGGAATTAAAAGTCTAGATGTTTGTCGTCGAGGAAGTGGATGTCTAGGTATTCGCCGTCGAGGAAATGGATGTCTAGGTGATCACCGTCAAGGAAGTGGGTGTCTACATGTTCGTCATCGAGGAAGTTGGTGTCTAGATGTTGTCTACATGTTCGTCGTCGAGGAAGTTGATGTCTAGATGTTCGCCGTCGAGGAAGTTGATGTCTAGATGTTTGCCGTCGAGGAAATGAGTATCTAGGTGTTCGCCGTCGAGGAAGTGGGTGTCTAAGTGTTCGCTATTGAAGAAATGAGTGTCTAAGTGTTCGCCATCGAGGAAATGGGTGTCTAGGTGTTCGCCGTCGAGGAATTAGGTGTCTAGGTGTTGTCTACATGTTCGCTGTCAAGGAAGTGGGTATCTAGGTGTTCGTCGTCGGGGAAATGAGTGTCTAGGTATTCGCCGTCGAGGAAATGAGTGTCTAGATGTTCGCTATTGAGGAAATGGGTGTCTAAGTGTTCGCCGTCGAGCAAACTCGCCATTGAAGAAGTGGGTGTCTAGGTGTTATTTACACGTTTTTCATCGAGGAAGTTGGTGTTTAGATGTTCACCGTCGAGGAAATGAGTTTTCTAGGTGTTCGCCGTCGAGGAAGTGGGTGTCTTGGTGTTCGCCGTCGAGGAAATGAGTTTCTAGGTGATCGCCGTCGAGCAAGTACGTGTCTAGGTGTTCGCTATTGAGAAAATGAATGTCTAAGTGTTCGCCATCGAGGAAGTGGGCGTCTAGGTGTTCGCTGTCGAGGAATTAGGTGTCTAGGTGTTGTCTATACATTTACACGACACCCTTAATCGGGTTTAATAACATCCGTCGTTATGAAATTAGCCAATCGTAGCTGTTACTCGGAAGAATGGAACGACTGTGATTGACCAGTTTCACGACACCCTTAATCGGGTTTAATAACACAATGAAACCTAAGTATACGTATGTCTTAATGTATAAAGATTTGATGTCAACAATTGATGCTAAGTTAAATTCTATTAAATTAAATTTTATATAGAAAACCGTCGTCTAGATATTTTGATATTACTATTATAAGACGATGGGGGTGATGGGGGGATTTTTTAATTGAGTAATAGTAACTTTAATTGTATACAAACTTGCCTTTTTAAAAAAAAGGTAAAAAAAGCGCCAAGCGTGCTTGCTTTTTGTATGGAAACCACCATTTGGACCGATTTCACCAACGTCAATTACTTAATCGGCCGTGGAACTGATGACTAATTGCGTTTGCTGTTTGAGGAAATTCTTTGTATATGATACATTCCAATCCAAGTTATAATGGCTTTATTCCCTTTCGAAAATTATTACATGAAAATCATTATATCACAAAATTTACTAAATCTAATGATAT
>NW_017255986.1:48811-50547 GCF_001594055.1 Mycetomoellerius zeteki
GCGCGCGAATCTCACCCTCGACTTTCATCCCTCCTCCCCCTGCAAAGGGGCGCACGACTCTCACCCCCCTCCCTCTGCAAAGGTGCGCACGACTTCCACGCTCGTCAAACATTCACACGTACAAGTCTATTTGTTTCTCGGTTTATTTTGCTTACATTTAAGCAATAGAAAGGTCACTATTACGATGCAGGGGGGGGAGCAGGGGTGAGAGACGAAGGTGAGAGTCCTGCGCCCCTTTGCAGGGGGGGAGGAAGGTACCACCAAGGGTGCGTTCCAAAATCAACCTTGGTTACCACTAGCCGTTCCAAAACTATCATGGTCGGTTCATGGTTGATTTGTAGCACCGTTCCAAAACACTTACTTGGTCAACTTTAGAGGTAACTTTTATGACATCGAAAATTAGAGAGGTTGTAAGGATTACCAAAGTAAAAGGCGCGGGAAAATTGACGACAGCAATGTATCGATGATTATTCAGAAGAACTTCCTCTCCTCCAATTTCGATGAAATTAGGTTCATTCGACGCATTTTTGCACAAAATGAAAGAATCTAGCAGAAAAGTGCAGGACTGTCCTGCGAATCGAGATGTTAAACGTTAAATCTGTTACAACTTTCGATTTACGAGGTGGGGAGGGGAGCAGGAATCTTTCGCATGTATATGTACTTATAGCGATTGCGAAGGTTTCCGCCTTCTCTCCTCCTCCGACTCCGCGTTTCGCATAGAAAGTTGTAAACTTCTGTGAACGATTTCAATTAATTTCATTAAAATCGGAGGTAAGATAACGATTCTCAATAAATACCGACTAAAATACGTGTACTACATTAAGTCGATGTGACATATTTCCTGACCTCAATAGTCAACTTTAACGCTTAATATCTCGTTTCGTAGAGCAGTCCCACACTTTTTTCTGCCAGATTCTTTTATTTTACAAAAACGTGTCGAACGAGCGTAATTTCATCGAAATTGGAGGAGAGACAGTGCTTCTGAATTACCAAGAATAATTCCAGTATCAATATGACTGATATTACAAAAGGGCTTGTACAAGGACGTCATATTATAGTATTAGGTGAAAATAATCAAATTCACAAAGGTGAAAACAATGGAATATTAATTTTCGATAATATGAGTAAGTACTTTAATGATGGTTAGAAACGAAGAAAATAAATCATCTTAATATTGTAATTTTTATTTGTATAGGATATATATATATATTTTTTTTTAGGTGGAACGCTTACTGAAGTACCACTATCACCTGAGGTTGTATCATTTTTTAATCTTCCAATAGAACAGAAAACTCAAATTGATGGAGATAAAGAGGAGACTCAAGTAAAAAATTTAAGTAAGTATTATAATAATTAATAAAATATTATTGTGTATTTTTGTGACAATATTTTTATGGTTTTTAATATTTTCTTTAAAGAGAGCTTATGCAGATTATCTCTGCATCTTGATATGTTGTTGTAATACATATAACATATCAAGGTATGGAAATAACTCACAAATCGCACAGCTTGTCATCTTTATATATATGTAATAATATATATATATTTGGCGTTAATTTTTATTAAACAACATTTATATACGAATATAAATATCAATCGTTCTAGATTTATTTCAATTTCAGGTTTATATAATGATAATAACTCCACTAACGATTCATCAAAATTGTGTGCAAGTACGTTAGAAAAAATATTTATCTTAGTCAATAAGTAATCAAAAAACAATGAAAGAACAAGGG
>NW_017255987.1:0-6928 GCF_001594055.1 Mycetomoellerius zeteki
CGAACGCATCATAAACGATTTGGAGGCCAATGCACTACACACGAGTTTTACTTTAAATGCAGATCGGGCATTAAAAACATTAGGCATAATGTGGAACACGCGAGACGACCAAATTTCCTATACTACTAACCCAATTAAAGGTTTCGAGCAGGTGACAAAGCGTAGAGTGTTATCGGAAATCGCGAAAATTTTTGATCCTATAGGCTTATTAGGCCCGGTTATACTATTCGCCAAGAGGCTGATGCAAGACGTGTGGCGGTGCGGAATCCAGTGGGATGAGCCCGTTCCGCGAATTATTCTCAATGAATGGTCCGAGTTTACGCGTCAATGGGAATTAATGGACCACATTTCCTTCGATCGTAAGTTGTTAATAGAAAATCACTCTAATATACAGATTCATGGCTTTTGTGACGCTAGCAGGGTCGGATATGGCGTTTGTATTTACGTACGCTCAAAGAACAATCAGGACGCCGTGTTATCGCGTTTATTATGCGCCAAATCGCGAGTTGCGCCGTTAAAGCCCGTGACCATTCCACGTCTTGAGCTCTGCGGAGCATTATTGTTAGCACGATTATACCATGAAGTAATCGATACGTTAAATTTCGTTCCTAACAGAGTAGTTTTTTGGTGCGATTCGACCATAGTGCTGCATTGGCTCAAGACTGAAATACATCAACTTAAGACGTTTGTAGCTAATCGAGTCACGGAGATTCGAGATCTTACTGAGACAGTAGAGTGGAAACATATCCGCACAAAAGATAATCCCGCGGATGCGGTCTCAAGAGGCCAACTTCCTCTCGTTTTCTTACAAAATCAAACGTGGCGGGCAGGCCCTTCGTGGTTAATCGACAATGAGAATCAATGGCCTAATGATATCGCACAAAGTTGCGAAATTCCTGAATTAAAAAAGAACACCTGTTTAACGACGACGGCGGGCAATCTAGAAATCTTCTATAGATTTTCATCTTACGCTAAATTGTGTAGAATTGTCGCGTACTGTCGCCGTTTTCGTCCCGCCAATAAATATAAGGAAGCGTTATGTAACAAGGAAATCTCTGAAGCCGAGTTACAGATTTTGAAAAAATTGCAATCATCTCAATTTCAAAGGGAAATTAAAGAGCTTGAAAATAAAAGTCGCGTCATTAAACATAGAATTGCCGGTTTAAATCCATTTCTAGACCAAGATGGTATCATCAGAGTTGGAGGTCGTCTGCAGGGATCAAATCTGTCTTTTGCTCAGAAGCATCCGATCCTCCTCCCAAGCCGTAACCCTTTAACTGACATCATCATTCGAGAAATACATGAATCAAATTATCACGCAGGTATTCAGCACACGTTAGCTGCCATGCGTCAGAGGTTCTGGGTATTCGATGGTAGAAATCAAGTGCGCAAAGTAATTCGCACATGCGTACGGTGCTTTAGATTCGACTCTAACAACGTTCAGCCCAAAATGGGAAACCTCCCCGCAGTGCGCGTAAGTGAGGCAATTCCATTTTCTAATACCGGTATCGATTTCTGTGGGCCCTTTTATATTAAGGAGCGAAAATTCCGGAACAAGACACGAATTAAGGTATATGTTTGTATATTTGTGTGCATGTCTGTTAAAGCCGTACATCTTGAGATCGTTTCCGATCTGACAACCGACGGATTTTTAGCCGCGCTACGACGTTTCGCCGCGAGACGAGGATTACCGGAGCATATATACTCCGACAATGGCACGAACTTCGTCGGTGCCAGTAATCAATTAAAGGAAGTATACGCCTTGCTTAACTCCGAAAATCACAAGCATCGGATAAACAAATTCGCGAGCGACCGTCGTATAGTATGGCATTTTATTCCTCCGGCAGCACCACATTTCGGTGGACTTTGGGAGAGCACTGTAAAATTATTTAAACATCATTTTCGACGCGTGGTAGGAGACTCCTTATTCACGTTCGAAGAACTAAATACGTTTGTCGCCGAAGTCGAGGGGATTTTAAATTCTAGGCCAATTACCACACTTTCGTCTGATCCCAATGATATGTCCGTTTTAACACCAGCTCACTGTCTGATTGGCAAGCCTCTAACGGCCCTCCCGGAGGGAGATTTAACTTGTGTTCCAGCTAATCGTCTGTCTACCTGGCAACACATTACAAAGGTTAGACAAGACTTCTGGGCACGATGGTATCTGGAATACCTTAACGAACTCCAAATACGCCACAAGTGGACCAAAGACGGCCCACAATTGAAGATTGGAACCATAGTTCTGATCAAAGACAAACGGATTCCCTGCACGCAGTGGATGTTAGGCCGAATCACAAAACTGTTTCCAGACCAGGACGACGTAATTAGAACCGTCTCCATTACAACAACATCTGGAGAGATTATGAGACCAGTCAAGAGTCTCTGTCCATTACCAATGGAACAAGCGTAATCACTCCATCATTAGCATAAGGCCGATTCTATTTTATAAGTCAAGCGTACTCACAACAGATCATTCACATCAAATTAGATTGATCGTTAACACTCTCAACGAGGGGAGTATGTTGCGTAGATGAGCGCTATAAGTTGTGCACAACGTAAAATAAGGCAAGGGCGGACGACTCACACACATACTAACACATATATACACCCATACGCATATATACGCATATATACACATACGATTCACGAGCACGACAAAATTCAAGGAGCAGAAGGACGCGGCGTACATCACAGAGCTTTCGGCTCGGTCCCAGAGCCGTGCGCGTTACCACATGTTTTTTCGCCGCTTATCGGCATTTCGCTATCGCTGTCTTTTTCTCCGCGGCGGTCTGTGATCTATGGGACCAATCAGATTCGGGTTTTTCCCGGGATCGCAACGAATACGCTCGATCTCTGAGGAGGGGACTTCAGTCGTCCTCTGACCGTGACATAAGGTCCTTCTGCTCTCCGTGCTCGACATGAGTCTAACGCGAACCAAGACGACGGTCTCAGGCGTTTCGCGTGTCCGCATCGGTTCCATCGACTCAAGGTGTTAGCACCTCTAGGCGTTGTCGAGGACCGATAAATTCGGCTTACAATCGGCAAGGTTCGCCTTGTCAAGAATCGATAATCCACACGTGGATCATAGTGACACGCGATCGACAAACGAACATTAATGTCGCGCGGACAATAGTTATGTGCAAGTGACTCTGAATGAACGGAGAATAAATAGATACATACTCAAACATTTTGCGCTGTGCTCATTCATACAAAACAATCATCCAGGGTGATTCCAACCCTCGGGAATTTCATTTTTTCTAAGGACATTAAGGAGTCCCTGACTTTTGATTCCTTTAAATAGGATTGAGTCGTATTGCGTAGTGAGGTTACTTTCCTCCTCGCAATCGACAGGAGTAGAATTTACCAGAGAGGTACTGAAACTTTCCTCTGGAATTCTAGGATATAAGTTTTCGGGAGAGGTTTGGAAATTTCCCCCTCCAAGGATTTTGGAATCAATTAAATTTTCAGGATGGGTTTGGTAACTTCCCCCTCCAAGGATTTTGGAATCAATTAGATTTTCAGGAGGTTTGGAAATTTCCCCCTCCAAGGATTTTAGAATCAATTGGATTTTCAGAAGGAGTTTGGTAACTTCCCCCTCCAAGGATTTGGGAATCTAGAGTCTCGGAGAAGGTTTGAAGACCTTTCTCTAGATTGGAATTTTTATTTAGTATCTTATCTTCTCTCATAATACCTTTGTTTTTTCTTTTAATTTTATTCTCGCCCTTACTCTGGGCAGTGCAGTTAATTAATACAGAATTCTCTTCAGTTGCAATTTCTATATCCTTTTGCTTCAATAATATATCTTTATTATTATTTATTTTTTCGTCTTCGTCATTCTTTTGAATCTGCCTTGCTTGTTAAGTATTTCGCAATGCCGTTGGTTATCTATCGGATACGTGAAATCAATTTGCCTATCTACTGCTTCCGTTTGATTACCTTGCGCTTCGATGTTTGAATTGTGATCATTAAATAATTCGTCTAAAGGTTTTAAGCGCAAAGTTGGTACCTAGACCTCCACTTCTTCGTCCAGAGTACTTATAACGTTCAGATATGCTTTCCAGAAACATTTTCTACTATAGTGTCTTCTAAATAAATTCCATGAGCTATCTTTAATTTTGGAATATATCCTATTTTAATTTCAGGATTTTCTATCTTTACATAAAACGATGATTCTGATCGTGGAGAAGCTGCAATGGTTTCTGGAAAAAAGAAGGGTATGGTAATTCCTGATATATCTAAATAACTCTTCGCGTAATCTATTTTTGAGAAAGTCTGTAAAAAAAAATCATTACCCAGTATGTCTGACTGTGTAATGGGAAAATCGTTTGATACAATATGAAAGGTTACTTTATTTTCGAAAAGCGGTAAAGTGATCTCTCCAAGAGTATAAACAGGATATTCGTTTATCCCGTTTAGTTTTAATATATTGCTATGATTGACAGTGCTTCCTTTAGGTACAAGATTTTCTTTAATTATATTTGGCCCGGAACCGATATCTAACATAAACGTTATATCTGGAGTGGTTTTGTGAAGCCTTATCTGAACGGTAGGCACACGACTATGTCTATCGAGATTTACTGTTACCGGTTGTACTTCGGACGCGTTTTTTTCTACTGGGTTTTTTGTGATGACGGCGGGTGTGAGGCCCGTTCGGTCCCCTGTTGCACACCCGGCTTCGAGGGGCCGTCGGAGTTTCCCTGATTGCTTACTCGTCTTCTATTGTTACTTGCGATGTGTAACTCGCAGTTGTCGAGGAAATGCCCTTGTTCCTTACAGTAGCGACAGAATAGCGAGCTTGAGGATATTGTATTCTGTCCTATTCTAGATCGACAATCTTTGGCAATATGTCCAAAATTGTTGCAGATCTGACAAACAGTTTTTTCTTTATTTCCCGAATTACGTTGGTCATTTTGCTTCTTCCAACAATTATTAGCCGAATGACCTGGCTTGTCGCACCATTGATAGATTACCGAGGGCTTATTCTGATTATTGTTATTAGTATTGTTACTGTTTGTTTTACAAAATTTAGCATTGTGACCAGACTTTGAGCACAGTTGACAAATAATATTGTTTCCTTGTATTACATTAACAGATCTGTGAGTTCGAGGATCGCGGAGCCGACATTTATCGGCGCTATGCCCACGTTTTTTGCAAATTTGACATATTAAGATTTCATTTTCTAAATTAACTATTCTTCTACAATTAGAGGCCGAATGCCCCTCTTTATAGCAAATTTGACACGTTTCACGTAATCTAACAGTATCTGGTATTTTACCCGCTGTGTTACTGTGCCCTTGTCGTAAATCTGTCATAGAGCGGAGCTCTCTTTCTATTCTTAACACATCAGCTACGATCTCTTGAACATTTAAATTTCTCGCTATTCTCTGTTCGATCTCCGGTTTTAACCCACTAATGAAACATTTACACATATCTTTCTCTAATGATGATTTGATATCTTTGTTTCTTGAATCTTTGTGGATCTTTAATATTTGTTTTCCTAGAATTTTAACTCGATTTGCGGAAGTAACTACATCTTCCTCGCCCTTTTCATAGGTGCTACCTAATTCTCCTTGTAACTGATAAATGTTTTTCGAGGGGCCATAAACTTGCTCTAGATATTTTGTTAATTGAGATACACTGTCAAAATTTTGATCTTGGATTATACGGCGTGCTTCACCCACAATTCTGGTTCTAATAACTGTGAATTGAGATTTAGCTTCCGTAGACAACATGGATTTCGCTTCTTCACATCCCTCAATAAAGTATATTAACGGGATATTTGTGCCGTCGAAGAAAGGGATGGCTTCGACCGCGTACTTTAATGTAGCGAAAGGATTCGGATTCGCCATCATTTTATTTACTTTTGACTTAGGGGGATATTCAATTTCTGTTGCCGGTTGAATTGTTGTATCTTCGGAAATGTCGGAGACAAGTGTTAAAGTTTTAAACAGATCTTTGTTAATGTCAGAGTCGTCCAGTGAAAAGTCAATTTGGTTATGCGTAGACTTAGAGGACGCAGGAGTGGATGTGTGTATTGTTGGTTTATTGTGTTTAGACTTGCCCTGATTCTCTATAGCGGTTTTATAAAGATCATTAACTTCACTTTTATCAGATGTAGACCTCGTATACTTACTCACAAAAATCGTATTTATCATCCCGGACGAGCCCCCAATTTTACTCTGTTTGTTACGTCCAAGCCCTTGGAAATTTGAAATCGAATGGGAGAGACAAGGATGAAGATGGAAGAACGTGCAGACTTTATCTCACAAGTATACGCGCAGAGGCGAATACCTGAGAGTCGGACGCACTTCTTATCGCTCCGGAATATGGGTCAACGTCCCGAAGGGACGCTATAACACCTGTTTCCTACGAGCAGTGGGTATGTCGGTCCTGATTTCGAGTCAAGGAACCTAATCCCTATAACTCGGGACTGGACCACGTGCGATCTTTGAAAAGTGATGGAGTACGAGGTCGTTTTTGGTTTTTTAAAATGAAAGGAGAACAATCATCTTAACAATATTCTAATTTATTACTAAACATAAATTACAGCTTAACAATACGCGCTTAGAAGTATTAATAAATTATTTCTATAGTTTATTGTAAAATTTAATTTTATATTCATGTTACAATTAATACAACTCGGTTATCTGTACGTTACAATAAATGATTTCAAAAATCGCTGGCCGATTGTAAAATAATAGGAATATTTGTGCCGCTAGAGAATGTAGACATAGTGCGAGCGTGAGTCTATATTTGTATATATATGGTGAGGCGATACATGTTGGTTATTGAATTTCTTTAATTATGATAGTGGAAGGAGGGAAAAGGTCATTGAAAAGGTCGATCAGAACTAGGTAAAGAAAGGGAGAACTAGGAATGAATACTGGAATGTGAGTTCCAGGAGGTTGTCTGGCTATGGCAGCTC
>NW_017255987.1:7903-8752 GCF_001594055.1 Mycetomoellerius zeteki
CCTCCGATCTCGTCGGTTGTTCCGTGGCGTTGAGCAAGGTGAGCGGGCAGCGGCGGTCCGACGCGATCGATGACAGGCGCGCGACTGAGGAGGAACGCTCCGCAACTTTCCCGCGCAACGACTCGGTTCCCGCGCGATCGCTCGCTCCCGCTCTCTCTTTCGCTCGCTCCCGCTCTCTCTTTCGCTCGCTCCCGCTCTCTCGCGCGATCGCTCTCTTTTTTTTTGCGAAACCGCTTGATTCGGCATTTTCAATACGAATGTGTATCGGTTCAAAAAACAATGTATTAGTAATATGTATTGCTCTAAACATGTATTGTAAAGAAAAAAAACATGTATGTTAATATATTCGTGATTCTTTCGCACCGTTTTCGTCGTTCCCCGCGCGACGACTCGATTTCCGCGCCTCTCTTTCGCGCGCGATCGCTCGTTCTCTCTTTCGCACCGTCCTCGTCGTTCCCTGCGCGACTACTCGGTTTCCGCGCCATCGCTCGCTCTCGTTCTCTCTTCGTGTAGATAGTGTTTACTTTAATAAAAAAATGCAATAGATTTTTTTATTAATTGCATATATTTTGTAAGATCATTTTTTACTTTTTTTGTTTTTTTACATAGTACCTCATGGTTGACAAACGAGCGGAACGCGGATAATTTTTTATAAGTATTTATATATAAATGTTTTTTTTTAAATATATAATATATTATTATAGGATATATGGCGTGGAGACATCAAAATAAAAGAATTTTTGGTTTTTTCTTAGTCGCTTCTGTAAAAAAATATTACGTTAGTAATTAAATATTAAATCGTATACTGAATAGAATGTTGCAAATAAAGTACTTACAAGTCCCAATTTT
>NW_017255987.1:11324-12858 GCF_001594055.1 Mycetomoellerius zeteki
TTATTTTTATTTTCGAGCCTTGATTGTTGTTATTTTTGTGACCATCCGATCCTTCGTCTTCATTGTCGGTACTTGCATCCTCGTTTTACGATGTCCCCTATTTAACAATTCTTCTACCTGCTTGTTTATTTCTTCCTTATGTAGCTGTGGAAATCTATACTGTCGAGTGTTAATAAGGCGATCATCTGTTGTCGGTACTTGATGTTGCAATACATGAGTTGCCGTTAGTTTTTCCCCAGGAATGTGAAATCTGTCCTGGCTATTAGATATAAGATTCATCACATTTTCCTTTTCTCGTGTATTTAGATGTTCTAAGCGTAATAATTCTACAATTTCTGTAAGTCTATTCTTGTTAGGTTTTTCTAACAACATAAGACATTTGTGCGTGATATTATCTCGTAATTCTTTTCCTGTTCCTTCTTTTTGTTTCGACTTACGTTTACGCATAAATTTTTCTATTATTTCTTGAGATTGAACTTGCGTTGATGCAAGAATTTTTGAAGACGGTTTATTTTTCGTTTTGCAATTGTAGGAGGGTTTGACATTAGAATCATGTGATTGTATTCTTTCTATAAGTTCTTCCAAGGTAACGTGAGAGATTTGATTATTATCATCGGCGTGATTCCAACCCTCGGAAATTTCATTTTTTCTAAAGACATTAAGGACTTTACTTTCGATTCCTTTAAATAGGATTGAGTCGTATTGCGTAGTGAGGTTTGGTTACTTCCTTCCTCGCAATCGACAGGAGTAGAATTTATCAGGGAGGTACGGAAACTTTCCTCTGGAATTCTGGGATTATATAAGTTTTCAGGAGAGGTTTGGAAATTTCCCCCTCCAAGGATTTTGGAATCAATTAGATTTTCAGGAGAGGTTTGGTAACTTCCCTCTCCAAGGATTTTGAAATCATTTAGATTTTCAGGAGAGGTTTGGTAACTTCCCCCTCCAAGGATTTTGGAATCAATTAGATTTTCAGGAGAGGTTTGGTAACTTCCCCCTCTAAGGATTTTGGAATCAATTAGATTTTCAGGAGAGGTTTGGTAACTTACCCCTCCAAGGGTTTTGGAATCAATATTATTTTCTCCTCGATTGCAGTTTCCTCGTCATCTGGTTTCGGCACTACGTTTTCTTTGTTATTTATAATATCATCTGCGTCACTGTCGAGTTCCTCACAATAATCTTGGTTGTTTTCTGGATACACAAATTTGGCTTGAGTATCCGCAGTCTCTTCTCGATAACCTTCGTAGTCATCAAATAATTCATTTAAAGGTTTGAGGCGCAAGGTTGGTACCTGGACCTCCACTTCTTCGTCCAGAGTACTTATAATGTTTAGAAACGATCTTCCAGAGACATTTTCTACTATGGTATCCCCTAAATAGACTCCATGGGCTACCTTTATTTTTGGGATATACCCTATTTTTATTTCAGGATTTTCTATCCTTACATAGAACAATGATTCTGTCCGTGGAGATGCTGTAATGGTTTCTGGAGAAAAGAAAGGTATAGTAATTCCTGATATATCTAGATATCCCCTCGC
>NW_017255987.1:13816-15222 GCF_001594055.1 Mycetomoellerius zeteki
CTTGATATAAAATTTTCTTTAATTATGTTTGGCCCAGAACCGGTATCTAACATAAAAGTTATATATGGAGTGGATTTACAGAGTTTTACCTGAATGGTAGGCACGCGACTGTTTATCGAGATTTACCGTTACCAGTTGCACTTCAGCCGCATTTTTACCTACTAGATTTTTTGTGGCGATGACGGGTGCGAGATCCGTGCAGACCCCTGTTGCACATCCGACTTCGAGGGTCCGTCGGAGTTTCCTTGATTATTTATTCGTCTTTTGTTGTTACTCGCGATGCGTAATTCACAGTTGTCAAGGAGATGCCCTTGTTCTTTATAATAGCGACAGAATAGCGCGCCTGAGGATGTTGCATCTTGTTTCATCTTAGATCGACAATCTTTGGCGACATGTCCAAAATTATTACAAATCTGACAAATAATTTTTGCTTTATTCTCCGAATTACCTTACTCGTTTTGTTTTTTCCAACAATTATTGGCCGAATGACCTGGCTTATCACACCATTGACAGATTAGACATTGACAGATTATAGAGGGCTTATTTTGATTATTGTTACTTATTTTACAAAATTTAGCATTATGACCAGATTTGGAACAAAGTTGACAAATAATATTATTTCCTTGTATTACATTAACAGGTCTTTGAGTTCGGGGGTCGCGAAGCCGACATTTATCGGCACTATGTCCGCGTTTCTTACAAATTTGACATATCAATATTTCGGTTCCTAAATTAGTTATTTTCCTGCAAGTAGAGGCCGAATGCCCCTCCTTATAGCAAATTTGACACGTTTCGAGTAATTTATTAGTATCTGATATTTTACCTGCTGTATTACTGTGCCCCTGTCGTAAATCTGTCATTGAGTGTAGCTCTCTTTCTATTCTCAAGGCATCAGCCACGGTTTCTTGAACGTTTAAATTTCTCGCTATTCTCTGTTCGATCTCCAGTTTTAGCCCTCTAATGAAACATTTACACATATCTTTTTCTAATGGGGGCTTGATGTCTTGATTAGGGAGGAAATTTCCTGAATCTTTATGTGCTTTTAATATTTGTTTTCCCAGGATTTTAACTCTATTCGCGTAAGTAATTACATCTTCCTCGTTCTTCTGATAGATGCTACCTAATTCTCCTTGCAACTGATAAATATTTTTTGATGGGCCATAAACTTTCTCTAGATATTTTGTTAATTGAGATACACTGTCAAAATCTTGGTCTTGAATCGTACGGCGTGCTTCACCCACAATCCTCGTTCTAATAATTTTTGTGAATTGAGATTCAGCTTCCACAGGCAACATGGATTTTGCTTCCTCACATCCCTCAATAAAGTATGTTAACGGAATATTTTTACCGTCGAAGAAAGGGACGGCTTCGACCGCGTACTTTAATGTGGCGAATGGATTCGGATT
>NW_017255987.1:16730-27694 GCF_001594055.1 Mycetomoellerius zeteki
CCAGCCTGGAGTCAAATCCCGCGCGCTCAAGGATCTAGGGCGTGCGACGCGATAGTAAGTTGCGAGGACTCGCGGAAGCTCGCGAGATAGCCCGCGGCCATTCAGGGCCGATAAGGCTTATCACGTGGGCCCACGGTCGCCTGCGCGCCCTCGAAAGGACCTCGGGCCCAACACTTGCGCTGTGGATACGGACGAGATAAGACGTGCGGGAGCACACAGGGCACAAGGACCGAACAAGCGAGTACCGAGAGGATTCTGTGGTGAGACGAACTTAACGTTTTGTAAAGCCGCCGATTTCCGAATTGGAGGGATCGCACGAATCCGCGAAACTGTCGTTGGATCCCGTGGGGTTGGATCCTTTCGCGAGTTACTGTGTCGCGACTGCACGCGCGCACCGCGTGATCATGCCATCCCGTCCGATACCGTCATAGTTTCGTTACATTTTCGAGTCAGTTATTTCGCACGCCCGCCGCAGCCACAGTCAGGTTATCTTGTATTGTATCGTCGCGTCATAATTTTGTATCGTAACGTCGTGTCATAATCTTGTATCGTATCGTCGCGTCATAATTTTTTATCGTATCGTCGCGTCATGATTTTGTATCGTATTGCTGTGCTGTAATCTAGTATCGTACTGTTTCGTGTCGCGTACTGTCATCGTCGTCGTAGATCCTAGACTTCAGAGGATGTTCTTGCGTGTTCACGCATTCCGAAGATTTTCGTAACTACGCCATGGATCTCCGTAGCTGCGATACATGCGTCGCGTAGAATTACACTAAAGTAGAGAGCTCGACCATCAAAGAAGGGAAGCGATTACTTAATACCGCGTATCGAGAATGTATCGCGGAGGCCAGCGCGTTTGCATACCACAGAATCAATCCGTCTGCCTGTACGTCGGAAACTGTATGATTGACGTAAAGAATACATTTGTTATTATCTTACTGTTATTAATTCTGCCTATCTTACTGTTTTCTCGCCTTACTCGTTCTCCAAAAGATCCTCCGTTCCCGACTACGAACCACCTCCTCTGCCATTATCGTGGCTGAGCAGTCGGTTATTAGAGCCGTCCGCATTCGTGAGTCTCTACATCTCAGTATTTTCGAGTGAGAACGTACCGAAAAGATTCAAGAAAGAATGGCACGCTCTCTCGTGCCTGGCGCCCAATTATTGAAGTGAAGTTTAGAGTATGTAAAATTTGAGAAAGCCATTGTGGCATTGAGCTTTTTTTGTAGTCCCGACTAAAGAGAGGTAGAACAATACTCGCTAACGCGCGACGAAGTGGCACCACGCTCGTGAGTGCGGTCGCAGTATATATGTGTACGTTCATATCTCTCGCGAAGGATATTAATAGGACACGATCGACTTATCTTACAAACTTTATTAATAACTATTACACTTATTAATAAGAATATATATATATATGTATATATGCGTGCATGTATTTTCTCGGAAATTTGAGAGATCATGGTGGTCATGACTAGGTCTATGAGTTTGTTGTGTGAGTGTGTATAAATGGAGAGGCGATACAGGAATTAACGTATTTCACGAAGTACAACGGAGGAAGGGGGGAAAAGATTGTGAAAAAATCTCACAGGGACGAGATAAGGAACGGGTGTTCGGGGAAGGATTACAAGGATTGCTGCATGGGGTGGCTGTCCAGCTATGGCATTTCTTATCTCGTTAGGATCAAAATAATCAGGACCGATTATATAGGCATCGAGTGGGAGAGGTTGTGTTATACGCGGGAATTTGGCGATTAAGGATTCGAATGAATCTTTGGGATAGATGAAGAAATGGTAACGCGGAGGTGGAGGTGGGAACGCTTCTACGAATTCCACACTCGAAGTCGAAAGGAATGGTGATGGCGGTCGTGGTGAAGGAAGGATGGATTGGATAGAGGAATCAGAAGTTGGGGGTGGGGTGTCAGGGAAGATTCGCTTGGTTAGGGCGTCCGAAAATACGGGTGACGGAGATCGAGGGGGAGGTGAAGGAGAAAGAGGAGGTATCACCTCTAACCCTTGTTGACTAGGTTGAGCCGGCGAAGCCGGACCGAAGGTTTTCGCGATATTCCTGGTACGCCTGGTCCAGGAGTTTCCGCGCTTCAAGATAGACCCGGCTTTTACGCCAACCCTTGTATGGGCGATTGATTAAGCGTGGCACTATAGTTATAGCTTGAGTTAGATTTCGCGGTGAATATATATATATTATATATATATAGGTAACCTGAACTTACTGCTACTCAGTTTTTGTTAGTCTCGAAGGATGCTCGTCAGATGTTAGCTTTAGTGGTTTCTGGTGGTTGGATGTCCTGTGGACCCATGTGACTTGAAGACACCGAAATGACTCGATCGTCGCGGATCACAATTAAAATCTAATCGCGGACCGGCAGAGTGTCTTACTTGTAACTTTATTAGTAGCGGACTGGCGAAGGTTCATGGTAAGATCGCAAACCGGCAGAGCTTCGCTCGAGCCTAAATTCTTTTTGCCTGACTGCTCGCGAAGGGCCTCCTTTTATATTCGCGAGTTAGTCCCGCGTGCAAGCCTCGCGTATGTTACTGGTAATGTAGGATTAGGATTAAGGATATCGGTTGTGAAATGGGATACGGGGATATGTGTCTAAAATAACATTCGTCATCGACCAGTTGCCGGATGTTCGATAGTTCAGAGCCATATGTGTCACTTATTATTGACAACCGCCGTTTCGGTTTATAATCCTTAATCTATTTACTTCTTCTGTTCCTCGGAATAAAGTTCTTCTATTCGACACGTGGTTTGAATATTTAATTCGACGACTCTGTCCCAAGTGGATTACTAGTCCAAAAGGCGAGTGTTAATTGGCTCATCACCATCGTAACTCCCTTGGTAGAAACAGATGGTCTACTGATATTAATCTTTATGGTGATGACGAAAATTCTAATCGAAGAAAAGAACTGTGGACTCTGGACGTAACACTAGATTAGATTACCTTCTCCTCGCGGAATTTTTACTTATAAGGTAATTCGAGGGAAGCTGCCGCAAGGGCGCCATTTTATTTATAGTTTTTTTATAGAACGCGCGTTGACCATACTGTCTATGCAAAAGTGTATAGCAAACAATTGCGTAATTATCGGCTTAGATGATCATGTTCATGCCAATGTTAATTGGAAAAGGTTATATAAAATACGAAATGTAGGTCGTGAAATATGCTCTTTGTAATATTTGGTATGCTAATAGCTAAGATCTGCTTACTGTAAAATCGGGCAAATAATATACGATTTTAATCAGTGTTCTCTGGCGGTCATGTGGATGATATAGATCATCATGGAAAGATATAGATTACAATATATAATATTCTTATATGCGTAAAAGTTGCAATTGAATATTCCTCTTACACTTGGGGATAAGATGAGAGTAAATACAAGAAACAATTTTTCTTGCTTGAAACCGTCATTAAAACGATTTTATGAATTAAAATTTTGAATGCTTTATATAATTCGAAACATTTTAAGTTAATGAAATGCTGTTTAAACAAATAAAAGTATATCCAACTTACTTCCTAAAGTACTCTCTCTTATATTTCCTCAATTTACCTTTTATCATACTGTTACGTACAAACCCTTTGAAGTTTAATTCAGGATTCGATTGGAGAGAGAAGGAATGAAAATGGTGAGGGTGTGGAAGGACGCTTAGACAGTTGTCTTGCAGGTATTCGTACAGAGACGAGTACCTCGAGTCGAACGCTTTTTTTGTCGCTCTGAAATAAAATGGATTAGCGTTTCGTAGGGACGCTATAACACCTGTTTCCAACGAGCAGTGTGATCGTCGGTCCAAATTTCGAGTTAAGGAACTTAATCCTTATAACTAGGGACTGGATCACGTGCGATCTCTGAAAAACAAGGGAAATAACTACGAGGTCTTTGGGTCTAAAATGAATTAAAAAGAGAAGTAGGTTAGATTAACTAACATAATAAAATTTATTCTAAAATTTAATGACAAAGTTGAAAATTACGACCATAAGTGATTACAAAAGACTTACAAACTACCGGTGAATGACAAGAATATGTATATTGTCGAAATATTACATGTAACAGAGCAAGAATGAATTTATTAGGTGTACAAAAAAGTTCTGAGCTTTTTTTTGTAAAATTCAATCTTTATTCAAAAACAAACGAAAAAATATTAATCAGCGAAATATTCTCCGTTTGCATCAACGACCTTTTGCCATATTTCGAGTAGCTTGCGAATTCCTCGACGATAGAAACTCACCGGCTTCGAAGCGGTAAAGTCATCAATGCATTTTCGTATTTCTTCTAATCTCACGAAATGTGTATCAGCCAAATGATGCTGCAGCGATCGGAATAGGTAGTAATCGGAAGGCGCCATGTCTGGGCTATACGCCGCGTGCGAAAGAAGTTCCCAGCCTAACACAAAGATATGGTCCTGAGTCGCTTTCGCAACATGTGGTCGAGCATTGTCATGAAGCAAAATCACTTTACGACGTCCTTGGCCAGTAAATGGCCTCTTTTCTTTTAATACATCGCTCAAATTGGTCAATTGATGTTGGTAGCGGTCTGCCGTGATTATTTCAGCCGGTTGTAATAACTCGTAGTACAACACACCTTTCCAATCCCACCAGATACAGAGCAAAACCTTCTTGGCGTGGATATTGGGCTTTGGCGTCGATGTCGAAGGTTGACCAGGATCAACCCATGATTTTCTACGTTTAGGTTATCATAAAGAATCCACTTTTCATCGCCTGTAATGATTTTGTGCAGAAAATCTTTTTTCCGGAACTTGAAAGCAAAGTGAGTGCAGTGTCAAGCCGTCGATTTTTGTTGTCTTCGGACAATTCATGCGGAACCCATCTGCCTTCCTTCTGAACCTTTCCCATCGTACGTAATCGTACGGAAATGGCTTGCTGCGTAACGCTAAGCTGTTCTGCAAGCTCCTTTTCAGTTTGCGCAGAGTTTATATCCAGCAGTGCTTGCAATTCGTCCGTTTCGATCTTTTCAGGGCGTCCAGCACGCGATTCATCTTTAAGACTGAAATCTCCTTGGCGAAACTTTTGATACCATCTTTTACATGTAGCATGACTTACAGCGTTCTCTCCATATGCAGCACAAATCATTGCAGTGGCTTCAGCAGCATTTTTCTTCAGATGAAACGCGAAGTGGACGGAAAATCGGATATGCTCTTTTGTTATTGCCATCGTGAACACTACTGATTTTTGAGTTTATATGCATCAAACGCCAAACTGTATGGCATTTTAGAAGGCCAAATGTTAACGCTTTAAAACCGCAAAAGGGCGGGAAGATATATAAAATTTAAATTGTTATTTCGGTTGTATGAAATCTAAAGCTCAGAACTTTTTTGTACACCTACATTTACTTAAACGCTGCTATTGAATTATTGTCTAGTCTAATACAATTGCAAAAGTTAGGAAAAGGGGGTAAGATGACCTTAAGATTTGTTGATTTTTCCTAATTTCTGTGATGAGGTAAAGAGAATAATATTTTTTTTTTTCAAGTTCACTACAGTTTTAATTATCATTTGTAAAATTTATAAAGTTGTTAAATAAATTACAATTCTTTAAAATTTATATTTTTTAAACATGTCAAATTCGTCATCTTGTCCCCATGTGAGGATAAGATGACTTTTAGTAGTGGATAAAACGAAAAGTCAATTTAAGTTAAAAATATACTTTTTATGAGTGAAAAAAGATTTATTATAATACGTTTATATTGTTTTAATATATTATACGAAGTTTTTAGAGGAAAATATAAATAAAATAAAAGTTATATATAATTTATGAAAATAAAATTGTGGAAACGTTAACATTAACATAATTATATTTATGTATGTACTGTATGTAGTAATTACGTAATTAAAACTTATTAGTAAAATATACCTACTTACTACATAACCTACAATCTGTCTGCATGAGAGCGTCATTTTACCCATACACGACATTCGTCATCTTACCCATAGTAACCGCACATTCTTATTTAATTAATAAAACCGCTGTAATGCAAAAAATAAAAAATATTAATATGTTATTGTATTCGTTTTTAGTTATACAATATTGCAATTTTATTAAAAAATTGAAAGTATAATAGAATAATATTTAGGTATTAAATATAGAACCGTTTTTTCAAAAAAGAATCATGTCGGAAATGATTTTTATTAAAAAACAAATTGATGGTCTGAACAAGCAGAGTGATACGGAAAAATTACCAGAGACATACTTTCCATTGCGTTTAGCAACTAACTTCCCCTACATAATACCATTTTACCCTCTTCTTCGACACATATTGGGTATATAAGGCTGTGTATCGTGATAAGAATTCGGCAGAACATTTTAACGAGTTTTTTGTTACAACAAATCATCCACTTTCGATATTAATTCTCATAAGTTGACTGGAATACAGGTACTAATTTTTATAATTTATAACTCGAAACACGAATTTTAAACATTAAATTAATCAATAAATGTTGTGATCATTAAAATCTGGAATTACGAACATTGGAAAAATTGTAATAAAAGACGAATTTCTTTGGATATTATTCGAAACTCTTTGGACTAACATCAATATAAAGAAAAAAAAAAACAATTTTAGTTAACAAGCGTTCTTGCGTAATAATTAGACATGTTATAGGAGATGAATAAACTTAGATTAGTCGTACGTTTGGGTGTCAAAAAACTTTTAAGAAATTCTTATATACTGAAGATGGCCTAATTTAAGGCTGAAACGTCTATGTAATATTATTGTAATTCGATTATATGTTTTGGAATCAAATATAAACTAATCGCTAAGAATATCTTGTTTGTGTTAAATTTTTCAGACCATTATTTCGAATGAATAATTAATGTTAAACCATTTAATAAACATTAAATAAACATTTTAAAAATGTTTTTCTAAACCATTATTTTAAATGAATTATTAATGTTAAATAAACATTTAATAAACGTTTAAAAACTGTTTTCCAAACATTTATTTTAAATGAAATATTATATTATAATGTAAAATAAACATTTAATAAACGTTAAATAAACATTAAATTAATGAATATTGAAAACGAATCATGAAAATGTAAAATTAATGAGAAATAAACGTTTAAAAAACATTGTCTGCTGGTTGGGACTGTTAATACAATAAGAATTGTAAATCATATTTTTCATTTTGAGCACTTTTCACATTTTGCTGCAATATACAATAATAGCAATTAATAATATTTTACATAATTAATTTGTAATTAGATGTATGTTTACGATTGTATATCTGTTGTATATTTTTATTATCACAAGCATAAAGATTAAAAAAAAAACAGTTTACTTGTCCTATTTACATGATTCATTTTATTGGCTACGTTTACATAGTGCACTTAGTCCGCGACCTATACGATAGGTATCTTTGATTAATATACAGGATAAACAAGGACGTCTATTGTATAGGCCACGGCCTAAATGCACGGTGTAAACGTAGCCATTCTCTCATATACAGGTCTGTATTTAAGATATCTATATTTATAGATATTTAAAAAAATCTAATTTTAGTAACGCTGTTTGTTATACGAAATACAATCAAATGTTTATATATTGTATAATCGTCGGATAATGATGTCTACACGGAGAGAAATCTGTTACGATTTTGGCACGGACAGCCTATACTACTATCGCGTGGCATATTTCAGTTAGAGCCTATAATAAGAGTCTGGCCATCACGTATGTTTTATCATCTCAATTTGAAGCATTGAAATTGGTCCGCTATTTTTTCTCTAATGACGTAGTAATATCGTGATACATCGCAGTATTTCGTGGCTGGATATGAATCGATTATTTGAATCGATATGTTACATCAATGTTTCTGAGGTTAGTACGTCTATGTATTCGGTTTTGATACTTATGTGCTTTAAGTAATTATAAATATCATTCTGTATCTTTATTGTTCTTAAATGCCAAACAAGGATGAAAACACTGAAAGTATCACTCCGAACGCAGCTTCAACCTTATACGCTTGTGCTGAAGCTACCCCCTCCTTAGATTAGAGAAAAAATGGCGGACCAATCAAAATACTCCAAAATCAGATTTCTTATGGCCAGACTCTTATTATAGGGTCTCTAATTTCAATGCGCTAATAGCGCTATCGTTCGGTTTATGCATGAAATCGTGTAATCATAACACGAGGAATCTCTACAAAAAAAGAGAATGAGATGTGCGCACTGGTCGTACCAGCTTTTTACGATAGTCATATAAGCGCAATATGTATAAAGCAACCTACTTCATCGTGTGAAATTCGCTCGAAACTCGTGCATGGATGCTTATCGATTTGACAGTTGCCATTCTAGTGCGAGCACTCGAGCCAGACGGACGTCTCAGTTCCTATCCTGTTGAGATTGCGCTGCGTGTTGCGTTTTGCGTGTTGCATCACATCGTGCCACGCATTTTCTTTTGCGATTTTACAGACAATTACGTGTTTTTCTCTTCACTTTATTCTTACACTCGCATATTTTGGTGGCTTTTGCGGCTGTGCATCGGAGTTTGTATGCGTATGGACGAAAACCCCCGTCCCCCCGATCCTGGGGGAATCCCCCTTGTCGTACTACAGTGCCACTTTCCGATCTAGCAGCGTTCTTTGAATACGCTCTAAAGGACCTTAACATCGTGAACATTATCTCTGATGGTGTCCGCCCAATGAAGGATCCGTTGGTGGGTGCGAGCATGCGACTGCTGTAAGTGACGGTGTCCCCGTACCCGTTGTGGATTCAAATATGATTTTTCGCAAAAACAAAGGTAAGAAGAACAAGTCTTTTCCTTATTCTCGTCCCCGCTCGCCGTTACGCGAAAATTCGAATGTAATTAACGGCTTGGCCGCCTCGAACACCCATAAAGGCGTGGTTATATCTCGATCTCGCTCCTTGGAATCCCTTCGCATAAAAGCGCACCGGGGTGCAAGTTGACAAATCGTCTCCTTGTCCACCGATTGGCCCATCCACTAATCGTTTTGCTTTGCTTACTGATAATTCCTCATCTGTATCAGCGGGGCCATCCCCTCAATCGGAATCAATGGAGATCAAAGTCCTATACGAAAAAACTAACGACTCTGATGCTAGTGGTTCATCGAAGAAATCTCTTAAGAGACGTGCGAACAAGGAAGCCTCTGATGCTTCCGTTAACAAAATGAAGACCCCCTCTCCTCCTCTCGACGGCACTTTAAGCAGCCCCCCGGTTAAATATCAACATAATGACATTCCCCCATTCGTTGTGCATTTCCGTCACGCTTCGGATATTCCGGGCGAAAGAATCAATACATTAAAGTCGCGTCTTACATAAAGCTCTTAAGCATGAGATTCTAGAAGTTAAGAATCATGGGTGGCGCATTGTTGCGGCATCTTTTAAGAAAATAGAAGCTGCTAACGCTACTATCAACCATCCTATCCTGAAAGAAAACAATCTCGTAGCATTCATTCCTGCGTTTTGAATTATGAGAACAGGCCTCATCAAGAATGTCCCTGCGGACATCTCCGAAGTAGAGAAAGTTATAAAAAACTTCGAATCACCATACAAAATTATTTCCGCCAAGCGACTTAATCGAAGAATTAAAGAGGGAGATGAAACCAGGCTTGTGCCTTCACGCACTATCCTGGTTAAGTTCACCGGTCAAAGTTTACCTCTGTATCATTCTTGCATGTACGTTTTCTAGTCTTCCCCTATATTCCGCGTGTTCGCCTTTGTTTTGCCTGTCTCAGATACGGTCACATCAGTGCGGATTGTAAGGACGCCCCACGCTGCCCTCGTTGAAAACGCACGACATGATTCTTCCAAGTATTGCCCCCGTGCTAATTTACCATCGGTTTGCTGCAATTGTCAGAAAGAACATTTTCCTTCCTCTCCATCTTGCCCCCAATACATTAAACAAAAACAGATTTATGCCACGGCAGCAATTGAGAATAAGTATTTCATATTCTGACGCTCGTATTAAGCTGGGCTATGTTGGGCCCTCGGATTCTCCACCTCCCTCCTTGAACTCATCATCTCTCTATGCTTTTCCTTCCCTCCCTCATCGTTCTCCCCTCCAGATACACACACGGGAGTTAATTTTTTTTGTTTTTTTTTTTTAAGTTTAATTTTTTTTATTTCCTTTACTCGATTTTTTAAAAATATGTACATACATATGTATGTATGTCAACCACTGAATGAGATGTTCAAATTAATGTCCCTCAGCAACTTGACAATATCCCAATCGTGCATAGAAGTTATCATTAACTTTTTGCAGCGTTTCTCGAGTTATCGTATTAGAACATTGGATTATTCTTTCTTTTAACTCATCGATATCTGTCGGCTTTGTTTCGTACACCTTGTTCTTCAAAAAACCCCAGTAAAAATTATCCAGAGGAGTTAGATCAGGTGACCTCGGTGGCCACACACTCAATCGAATCCCTCCTACCAATCCAACGCCCGGGGAAAATGTTGTTCAATAGATTGCGTATAATCAAACCGAAACGACACGGAGCTCCATCCTATTGAAACCAGACATTGTCAAACGCTATATCAGAAATATTTTGGATTGCCGGTATAATCTCGTTATTCAATAAATTAAAGTACCTCTCAGCTGTGAAATTATCTTCAAGGAAGAAAGGCCCAACAATTTGATTGCACAAAATTCCAGCCCAAACATTAATTTTCAGTGGATATTGTGTGATGTGGATATCTCTCATCCAATGGGGATTTTCGTCTGACCAATATCGCATGTTGTGCCTATTAACTTCTCCACTCAATTGAAAAGTAGCTTCATCGGAGAAGCATATCTAAAAAGGAAATGACTCATTTTCGTCACACCGTCTCATCATTCCCTTACAAAATTCTAATCTGCGATTGAAGTCGTTTTCCGAAAGTTCTTGCACATATTTTATCTTATAAGGATGGAACTTATTTGCTTTTAATACTTCATGGACAGACGATTTATTCAGTATTCTGTCTGTCGTTGTAA
>NW_017255988.1:0-408 GCF_001594055.1 Mycetomoellerius zeteki
TGACAGTACATTCGAAATACCTTTCTCCGAAGACGTACGTAGGATTTTTTTTTATATTGCATAGTTTTTTGTAATTAACAATTTTATGTCGATTTTTATAGTGAAAATTTTAATTTTTTGTTCAAACGTGCACCATTTCGCGAAAAAACAAAATATTGAAAAAATCCTACGTACGTCTCTTGCTGTTGTTATATAGAAACTAAAAAAATTTTATTTTTTGTTCCAGGACCAAAATTAAGGAGGTTACGTCTTCGGCCATGGACCTACTGAAAAAAAGGCGTCTTCGGAGAAATGCTGGACAGCCGCCATTTTGAAATTAATTAACATAAAAAAATTTGTATTTGTTCTTTAAAACCTATATTATAAAACCTATTTCACAGATTTTCGGTTGATCCTTTTGTTGAGTCA
>NW_017255988.1:4109-5766 GCF_001594055.1 Mycetomoellerius zeteki
CTGGTAGGTGAGGCCTCCCCACCTTCTATCGGCCCACTCCTCAAGGCACGGCCTGACGACCTCGACGATCCAGGCCCCATGCTTCACGTCCTCCAAGCGAACGCGCCACTCCGCGAACACCCGTTTGTGCCCCTACTCTTCGGGCTTCGATTTCACGGGGCGCTAATACGCGCCCCTCTAGACGGGCCGTGGCAACCCATCGATATACCTTGGCCCGTCCCCTCGCGAGGTCTGCGGGCGGCACGCCCGCCAGCACGTCGCCGCGTCATGCAACACCGTCCTGTACGCGCGGACGATGCGCTGGGACAGCCTTCGCTGTACGGCTGTTGTTCGCCGCATCCTCGGACCAAACAGGGGCTCCATAGAGGAGCCCAGCCAGGACGGTGTACGCATAAGCGCGGCGGACCGAGTCCCGAGGACCGCCGAGGTTCGGCATCAGGCCGGCCAGCGCGTCGATCTGCTTGGACAGTCTGGGTGCCAGCAGGTCGAAGTTACCGCCGAACTCCCAGCGCCCGTCGAGGGTGAGGCCCAGGTATTTCAGCCTGGGCCCCACCTCGATGCAGTCCGACTCTACCCTGACTGAGACCGGAGGCATCCCCCTTCCCCCCATGGAGCCCTGTGGAAAAACAGCGCTTCCGTCTTGCAGGGGGACACCTCCAACCCCAGTCTTTCGATTGGGCACAGCACGCACTCCACCGCGAGATTCGCGCTCCACACAGCCGAGTACCAGTCTCGGCCCCCGGCCACCACAAGGGTGTCGTCGGCGTAACACACGACGTGGCAGCCAAGGGGAAGCGCCCCACCGAAGACCACGTCATATACGATGTTCCACAGGAGTGGATCCAGTACGGATCCCTGTGGAACACCGCACCGCACCTCTCTGCACCAGAATCCCCCTTTGCAGCGGAACTCCAGCGCCCTGTCCCTGAAATAGTCGACGATTGTAGCCGACAGGTATTCAGGCACTGATACCTGGTATCCGTACTCACAGAGTGCCTCCACCACTTTTGACAACAGGAGGGTGTTAAATGCGTTGACGATGTCCAAGGACACCGCCAACGCCACCGCCCCCCCCGTCCTCCACGATGGCTCCTGTCAGAGCCCGCACCTGACGAATAGCATCGTCGGTGGAACGGCCCTGACGGAAGCCATACTGGTCCGGCGAGATGTCCGGGCCAGTCAGGGACAGGTGCCGTGCGACTCGCTCCGCCACCACTCGCTCGAGTAGCTTCGCGACGTCGTCCAGCAAGCAGATCAGCCTATAGGCCGACTCCTCCGCGGGGCGCCCCTCCTTCCTGAGAATGACCAGGTGCGCCGTCTTCCACGCATGGGGGAAGCGTCCCTTGCTGAGGCAGAGGCTGAAGAGTTCCCTCAGCCTCCGCCCAAGCACCTCAGAGGCCAAGAACTAGGCACGTCCGGGGACGCTGACCCCGGTGCCCTTGGGCGTCCCCTCAGACGCCGAACCGCCCTGGACACCTCTTCGCCCATTATCGCGAGCTCGTCCCTCCAATCCGCGGGGCAATCCGCGTGTGGTGGAATCCCCGTGTCCCTATCCTCAGGGAATAGCGTATCCACGACTTCAGTGAGAAGCCGTGGGTCCATCTCGTCGGTCACCGAGGGCGTCCACGGTCGCAGTCTTCACAGGACTAGCTTGTAT
>NW_017255989.1:0-829 GCF_001594055.1 Mycetomoellerius zeteki
ATTTTATTAGTTATCAAATCTTTATTTTTTCGTAATATGTTAGTTGTCCACACATCTGTTTTTTAAAATGAAACTAAGTTCTTGACATTGTATATATTTTGTTTACAAATTAAATGTAATCTAAATGTACTTATTCCCAATACATACAAAAGTTGTAGGGTTCGAAATGATCTATTTACTGATCTGATCAGATTGACCTTAATCGGCGTTGCCAAGATCAAGTTAAGAACATATCAATTTTTTAAAAATGGAACATATTTTTGATTCCATAATAGCTAGTCTAAAAGCTTTTCGAAACACTACAATAAAGTTATTTTTCATTCAGCTTCATTAAAAAAAATCGATGTAACCTTGACCTTGGCAATTTTAGATCAAACTAACCAGATAAGTAAATGGACTATTTTAAACCTTACAATTCTTGTATGAAGCATTTCTTTCAGAGAAAAATGCTTACTTTTCAATAATATATTTAAGGGGTCCGAGATTTTTTGTACATCCTGTATATATACTCTTTTTTTAAATAATTTAGATGCGTATTTGAAACGCTTTCTTTTTCATTTTTTTTTAGAGTATGTAGCAAAAGAAATGCCGTTGAGATACGAGGAAAAACTCGTGCAGGAAGCCATAAAACAAAAACTACATTATATTATAGCAAAAGAGTTAATGGTGTAGCGTTTAAAAAGGAGGCATCAAAATCAACATAAGATATATAGATATATAAATACTTATGTCTCTCGTAATTTAAAGTAGAGTTTATATTTCAATGTGTACCGTTAATTTTTAGCGATACAAGACTAAGATAGTCTTAGTCGCGGTTGCTTTTGATTGC
>NW_017255990.1:0-24097 GCF_001594055.1 Mycetomoellerius zeteki
TTTTCAACCATTTTGACCGAAAGTACTTTTCCATAGAGAAAACTGCGGGATCCTTTCAAATTCGTCTTTTTTTCAGCAAATACACATTCCGAGTCTTCAATATCTTCTGTATTATATTTTATTTGCTAAAAGAATACATTTCATTACTTTGCAGCTCTTAACAAAAGTGTGCCAAGCACCAGGTGGACACGCGGCCGTTTCGGAAGCGGTATCGACTCTGAGACTCAAGTACGGAGAAGGAGGGAGATTTCGATTTTTAGCAGGCGCTCTTTTAGCCCCGAGAGCAGCCATCGCGTTGAGGGTTGCAGGAGTTTCGTTTCTAAACGCTTTTCTGAAATCTGCACCTCGCACGCAAACCAAGTTATACATTCAGGTAAGAAATACAGTAAAGTTATATCCACCACTCGATATATTTATTTTGTTTAATCCTTTCACATTCAGAATAACAATCGAGAAACTAAATAACTGTCATTTTGTATTAAGCTGAAAATTACTCCTTGTTTGACTCTTACTATTTACATTTAAAGCCTTTATTTGCTATATCGGATAATAATATATTTAATAATACCGGATAATAATATCGGATATAGTCTTATAATATTTGTCTCCATTATTTCCATATATCAGAATATATGGAACAAATATTTCGCTTTCTTTTAGGCTGAGGCCTGCGAAGCTGGTTTAGAGCCGCAGGTACTTCAGGAATGGCTAAGGGAATTCGACGGACGCGAAGAGGACGCTTTAACCGATTTACTGCACAAGGAAGTTCAGAAATGGGCGCACAACTGTGTCGACGTGGACGCTCTGCAGCGCAGAGTGACGCGCGCGGAAGAAACTTGCAGGGTACTCAGCAAAAAGGTATCGCTTTTGCAGATGCAATTAGAGAAACGAAATGACTGCAACGAGGAAGAACGAGATAAATCCACGCCGATGATTCTTATTGCCGCTAAAAGCCCGAAAGTATCTTCGAACGCGGAGGATGAAGGTATCAGCTCTTCGGAGAGATCCAGCAGTCCTGAAGATACGAAGCATCAAGTAAGAACCAATCGGCAGAAAGCCTCACCTGTGCAAAGCAACGATCAGGAAACAACGATAGATGACGTGATCGAGGAGCTGAGGATCATAGTGAAAGACGCTGAGGAAGAATTCAGCGACAAAACTCAGGAATTGAATCATCGTGCTAATAACAATCAAGAAATTGTCCATAATAAACAATCGAATAAAGAATCGAATAAAAATAAATTATACCGATCGAATTCCAAGGTCTCGTTGAATAACTCTGAGAGTTATATGTACGATAAAATACCCAAGAGAGATCAATATACAGATTTGAAGATGCTAAAATCGAATGCGGGCTCTAACGCGTTTCAAAATCAGATAAAAAGTGAACAAGTGACCTATTTCGGCAATGATCAAGATTATAGTACTGATTCGGATGGCACGAAGAAATTGAGTCTTGGGCTGCGCAAAACATCAAAGTCATCGATGGAAGGCAGTGTTAAGATCGTTGTAAAGGGACCCGACGTGGAAGAGGCGATAGTACCGGCTATTCTACATCCACAACCGCCACGAAGGGCACCGCCGTGCTTATCAGCCATCATGTCCGCCAGGCATTGCGACTTCGCTGATCATGCAGAGATGTACAACTCCCACGACGAGGAAGTCGAGGAAGAAACTCTCGGTGACGGCAGCGATTCCTTGCTAAGCGCTTCCAAACTCAAGTATAACAGCAAACATCAAATCTATGACGGACAGATAAGAATTATTAATGAGAATCACTTGCAGAAACAAACCAAAAGCGATACTATATTGATAGGCTCGAATCGTATCGATGTTAAATTTAGAAAGAGTCTCGATGATTTGCATCACTTCGAAGATAACGATATAAAAGATAGAAAAACTTTGAGAAATTACGATGCTTCGAAAGCAAATATGATTACGGATGTCAGGCCGATTAACAAACAAATCGACGTTTACAGACAATTCGAATCTATTCCTAAGGGATTTGAGACGTCCTCCGGACGATCGGCTGATCAACGGATCATCCATCGGCATAGTACTAAATATAGAAGCGAGATAGAAAAGAGGAAATATTTACGTCGCTCCACTAGTCACGATTACTTCGAGTCGAATGTGTCCAGTCCACAATCGAGACGATCGGGAAGTAGAGTGGAGTGTCGTATCAGAAAATTTGAAAGTTTAAATTCTTTCGACGAGCATCGAAGCCTACAGAATTATGAGAGATCAAACGACTTCGAGAATTTTGGTAAACAGGAGCAGGCGTCACTCCTGACCGATTCTTCCAGATTTAAAATGCGTAGATCGGAATCTTTTCATCATATCTCTCATCACGTATCAAAGAGAGATCAATGCTCATCGAAAGGGGAAAGCGACAGCGGTCTTTTCTACTTCACGGATTTTAATCTGAAGCCTGTTGTCACGAGACGACCGCGATCAATCGACGCACCAAAGTCTCCCAGTTTGATAACGAAATCCCTGGACAGGATTGACGAAGGCCTAGACTCGATGGTCGACATTGTTATTACGCAAGAGCAAAATCAATGGAACGGGAATAAACGTCAGACAAAAGCGACCAAATTTCGCAACGAGAAGCAGCCGATAAGATCGAGAGCAATCAAATCTGATGATTTTTCTGGTAATTCTTCAGAATTTGATCAACAAGGAAAACGAGATAATCTCGTTTCTAGAAATAGAGATCTGAAGAATGACGAATTGTATCATGTTAACAATAAGCAATTAAAAAGCGACGAATTCTACGAGGAACAGAGAACTCGCGAATGGAATTATCATAATGAGTTAAATTATGCGAGAAACAAGGGCGAAACTAGCTCACCGGAAGACTCACCGATAATATTATCAAAAAATGGCATAAGACACAATTCCTTTTGTCAGAAAGATAAAGTCAGTAATAAGTTCACCAGCAGACCGAATGAATCAGGAATTTTTGCTGGGCGAACATACGATACATTTGGTCTTGGAAAAAATCGTTTTAACGCGGGCAAATATTCGGGAAATCAGCCAATTAAAGAAAATCTAATTAGTCGAAGAAATACAACATCTTCGCTGATTGGGAAACGTGGAAAAGTAACGGACATAGTCTCCGGTCTTTACTGAACGTGTCTTAAGTATAAATTTTGTATGGAACTCTAATGAATCAATGGAAATAATTTGTACAATTTTTCCATATATAAAAAATAAAGAAGTATTCTTATATAATTCGTTCAAGAATAATGAAATTAACACTATGAGATAAAATAATAAAAAGAACTGCCAAATTTGCGGGTTGTTACCGTATCGTGATCCATTACTAATGTCAACGTTTCGTGAATCTTGTCGTTCACTTCATCAAGGCGAGAAGTGCATTGATATGCAAACCATTCGCAAATTTGAAATACTTTCTGAAGAAAATATCCTCAAGAGAAAGCCTCAAAAGTATTATCAATAAAAAGAGCTGTTTAGAATCACTAGAATCATTTTGTACGGAAATACTCCAAATATATTAAGATATTACACGTATCACATTGAAAATTGATGCAAAAGAACCGATTATTTCATTTTTGCTTTAGATTCCATATTAAATTTATGCGAAAAAATATAATTTTATTATAGGGGAGACCGGGGCTAAGTTGACATTTGAATTTTGAGTGCCAAAAATATATCTTATAAGTTCTCAATTTATATTGTAGATAGCATCTCGTGTGTCTTCTTTACCAACGAAGTTTGATTAGTTTAGGTTGTGTTATGCTTAAGTAGTCAAACGTGTTTTCGATAGTCAAAAGTAATTTTTGAGATTTCATTTTTCAAATCACATCATTTTTTGTGTATATGGATGAAATGTGAAGTTACAAACACCAAAACTTTTTATCGCCATCTTATAGTCTTATAATCACTCTATAAAACGCTAATAATCATTTGACTAAAATCGTTTACTTTGTTACTGAAAATTGCAATTGTAAAAAAGGTGCCCGCTTAGCCCCCTTAGGTCTTCCCTACTGCCAAATAGTAAAATGAGAAAATATGTGAATTTGAGGATTTATAATTTCCAGAAATGTATGAGAAAGCACAAAAGAGAAATAGTACGAACGAATCATTTTATCAATTGATACATAAACACATCATTTCTTATTAAATAAAAATCGACTAAACAATGAGAATGATTTAGAGTGCAATATTTTTGAGTATTATTATGATGCTACATTTGTAATAATTATATTTACGTCGAATATACACGTTTTACAACGAATACAGACGTTTTTTCATAACAACAAATAATTCTTTTGGTGATGGGCTCTTGTGTGCCTTCACTACATTGTGTGATACAATTCTTTGTTAACGATTATATATGCAATAGTAGTGCAAGTGCCAACTAAGACTGTACTTCGTAAATTTCTATGTTTACATGTATATATATAAATGAGATTGAAATAATTATATATACATCAGAAAAATAATGTTTAGATCAAGCAGCAGAATTATTTATAGCTTCTAAATTATAAGATTATTTTATAAATTAAGAAATAAGAATAAAACCTTCATTTTTTATTTCTATGTCGCTTTTAATTTATTGTTTTATGTGCTTAATATCATTTAAATAAAAATTGTATGTAACATACTGTTTAATAAACTTTGTTTTTTATTAATATAAAAATGAAATTCAATTTCAACTTGCAGTTGCGTGTAAAAGTGTACTTGTCACCTCACTAAGTTCATGACAGGAACCACGCGCATTTCTGTGAATCATTTCTGAATTATTTAATGTTAACGATGCATGTAATTTGTCATGTGTTTGCTCAAGAAGTTGTTGCGAAGATGTGTCTGAAAAAAAATAAGACAATATATAAATTTTTTTAGATATATAAAAATAAAACATTTTTTAAATTGTAATATTATAATACTCAGGATTGGCAAACGTTACTTTTCAGTTACTTTGTCGTTACTTTTTATAGTAAACAATTTGATGACGATGTTGGATTTTTTTTATGACGGTAACGCTAACTAATTAAACGCTAAGGTTGTACTAACGTTAGAAAAGTCACTTTGAAAAATAACTTGTCACTATTACGCGTTACACTGAAAAAGTTATAAGTATAACGAGTAACGCGTAACGTTACGCGTAACGTTACTCGTCACTAAAAAGTAATGCGTTACAAATTAGGAGTTATTTTTTTCAGTAACAAATGACTTTTTCAATCCATTACAAGTAACGACTGACTTTTCTAACTCTGATTAGCATTACTATCATAAAAAATTCACAATGTCATTACCAAATCGTTATTATAACAAGGTAACGATCAACAAAGTAACGGCGTTACAAGTATAACGCGTTACTTGCCAACCCTGGTAATACTTATAAGTTATAAATATTATAAAACGTAATATCTTATGAATTACTCTGATTTTAATATATGTATATTGTATAATAGATGATAAAATTCTTGTCACTCGAATCATGTTGAAATATATGAAAAATATTTCTGATCCCTGAGATATAACGTTTTAAAATTTTCTAAATCACGAACTTGATACAATTAAATTAAAAAATGCAAAGATGTAGATGTATTTTTTTTTTATATATATAATGTCAATGAATCAAAAATTTAAAAGTAAACATGAGATCAAGAACTCTATCGCTACCTTCACACACTATCAACCCTAATATAAAATTAAAAGTGAGAGAGCTTGCCTATAAGAGATGTATCATATGTCTATTACCAATCATCCTGCATTTATAAAGCAAAATAATCAATAAAGTGTCATTTTTTTTCAAAATAATTATCACACTTAATATTATTATTGTTTCACACTACGATTATAGTAAATAATTCAATTACCTTGAACCGTCGATAACAGATAAGAGAGCTCTTCTTGAGTCGAAACGTATTGAAATTCATCATCACAAGCACCTTTCAAAACAGTAACCACATCTGATCTTGGATTGTAAAAATACAACCCCTGTTTGCGACTACTAAATTCATTGATCAATGTTTTCATACCCTAAATTCGAAAAAAGCAATATTTAAATGTGGTACAATTTCGAATTTAATAACATTGTTTTAACACACTATCATATATGTATGTAAGACGTGTTTGATTTTCATAATGTCAATATCATAACAGCCAATTTTATAATCTAAGAACAAAGCATATCTCATTGGTACCAGTTAAGATAGAAAGTTATATCATAATATATAAATAACATATTATACAGTCTGAGATTTTAATTTATATATTGAGTAATTATTATATCAAAGTAGCTTGAACAGATGACAAAAATTTAACGTAATCCGTAACGAGATTTCAAAATTTAATGGTGAGATGAATGTTATTTATTAAATTAAATACATTCAATTCTCCAAAAAAATGTTACCTTAGCAGCTGTAAAATCTGCCCCTAAAATGTATCTGCAATCAACAACAACCGGTATTTGACTAGACCCTTGCTTTATACCAGCATTACCGACTGATTTCTTTATAAAATCAACAGCTGGGAAATATAAACTATTTCCTGGAGTAACCAGTAAGTACTCTGCACCACAATCAGTCTATAACAAATGTAGGATCAATTTTATTAAAATATTATTAGTAATATCTTGACGCGTGAACAGTAAAATTGTATATTTCGGAAAAGAATGATCCAATGAGTATTGAACTTATTCATAGTTTTACAACTAACGACTTAGAGTAGTGAAAAAAGAAAAACAGAAAGGATTCCTTTATTTGAATTTAGTTTTTTTGTTACTACCGTGTATTTGTCGACGTGAACTGTAGGTCTTGCGGAAGGATACAATAGGAACATCAAATTTATAGCGACCCCCGATAAAATACCATATTCTACACCAATGATGAGACAAAACAAAAAAGTAACAAACATCGGTATGAGATCCTTTTTGCTCGATTTCCACATCAGTTTCACAACCTCGTACTCTATCATGTATATTACCGCGCAAATGATCACAGCCGATAATGAAGCTGAAAAAGAGGATAATAATTACGCCAAATTGGCATTTTTTTGTATGTTGCGTGCTACCGTTAAAGTGCTTTGCTACCTTTTGGAATGAAATAGAAATATGGCGTGAGTAGCCTAAGGGCCAGCAAAATCAGAATTCCAGTATATAATCCACCCATTGGCGTCTTCACACCACTTGCATGATTTACTGCTGATCTACTGAACGATCCTGTAACTGGCATAGAACTCGCGCAGGACCCAAGAACGTTACAGATTCCGAGTGTCAAGAGTTCTTGGGAAGCATCAACTTTACCTTCATTCATAAAGGCCTTAGCTATGGCTACGTTACCGAGCACAGCTATTATCGGCACTAATATTATGGAAGTACCCAACTCGGAACACATTTGTGTGAAGGTAAGAGTCTGATTATTTACTTGTGTGGAAAAAGGTGGCAGGCCGAATGGTGGAAGACCAGATCTCACTGGACCCGTTAGAATAAACAGAGATCCAGATTCGGACGAATCATATTTATAAGCAATAGCCGAGCAAGTGACAACGACAATGGCGTTCCGCGCCGTAGAGATCAGCCATATCGCTTTCGCAATTATACGTTGATAATTCACTGACTTTTTACTAATGACATGTAATTTAACATCCTTCATTTTCTGTAAATTGTACGACTTTTATAAAGAGAATATACCAGATGTAATACAAATGTTGAACAAGTATACAGATTCATTAATTACCCTAAACAACAATAGAATTGCGATGCAAGAGATACTCATTCCAGTATCCCAGAGACTCGTGTCGCCAATATTTTGAAAAACTTTAATTAATGTATCTAAAAATCCTTGAGACGAAATTTTTAGACCTAACAATCCTTTCAATTGTGAAGCAACGATTATGACGGACGTTGCTGAAGTAAAGCCCACAGTGACTGGTATCGAGATAAAATCTACAAGTACACCTACAAAATTGTTGTTTATATTAAACGCAAACAAATAATACCTATGTCATTCGAGATATCAATCAAATAATGCAACAACAAGAATGTGTGCAAAATTAGTACAAAATAGCCTTGAATTTACTTGGAAATCTTATAAAACTTCCAATAATTTTGCGCATAGCCTGCGTACCTTGCGTATTTCTGAATGGAAATACTTTTTTCACTTGAAATTTTATTTTCTATCGCATATCCGATGTTCACTTAAAATAAAGCATTTTCGTTTGAGTCAGCATACCTAAATGTAAGCATGCCATTAGTAATTGCAGGCAACCAGATAAGAATGCGAGAAGTATGGCGAAATCAGCATTTTTCCCTTGCACATAGTCGTGAGTCATTAATGCCATAAGTGCGGTAGGACCAATTGTAATATCTTTACAGGAGCCAAATAGCACGTAAACTATTGCGCCCATAAATGCCGAGTAAAGACCATACTGTAAACAAACACGATATTAATAACACATGCTCGATCTGCATAAGACACAGGAGAAGATGAGCATTGATAAGAAAAACATGTTTATCCTACATACTTGTGGTTCCAAACCAGCCAATGTTGCATATGCAAGTCCCTGTGGCATAACAGTAAGACCAACTGTTATGCCGGCTATAATATCGCTAAGGAATTTTTCCGAGTTATATTTCGGTAACCATGCTAAGATCGGCATGCGTCTCGAAGCTAATTTGTGTAGCCGATCGATATAGGTTCTTTTCTTCCTGCGATCAATTTCAGTAGCCATCCTGTATCAAGCCAGCTTTATGGACAAAACAATCAACAAATACATTTTTTATAATTAATAATGTAAATAAATATACAAGATGAATAGAGGAAGACAGGAATTTTTTTATTATAAAGATGTTGCATAGAAATATGTTTAATATGAATTAATTTAATCGTTTATATAATTTTATATTAATGGAAACATATAGATGATTCCATGTCACATCAAACAATAAATAAATCAATATTTCCATTTTCTTCCGAGTATTTTATACTTGTACATAATAGATATGTATTCATATGAAGTTAAAAAATATATTACAAAACCATGCTATTTTGAATAATTTAAAAATTCAATGATCAATTATAAAATATACTTATTATTAACTATTTTACTATTTAAAAGACGTTTACAAATTTAAATATATATTTAAACATTTTAAATATATTTTTACAAATATTTTCAAAAAATATTCCATACAATATATATTATACTAAGAATGTTATGTGATGCAAAGCTAAAAATAGCATCATTAGCGTTCTATTTTCCAAAAAGCTAAATATAATGCATTTTTATCTAATAGGTAAAACCTTTTATCTATAACGAATATCTATATAATAACAAAGGCTTTTATTTATAATGACTATGCATAAAAATGTGTAACAAATAGATAATCGATTAGAAATAAAATTATAAAATTAAAGAAAAATCTTGCAATTTATCACATTAAATTATCTAAAAATTAAAAAATTGTTTTATTTCTTATGTAATTAAAATTATGCTATGTAAACATATATAAACAGCGATTAATTTTTCCTGACTGCTCTGAATGAATCAGTGATGTTTTATCAGGACCATATATGTGATGTTACATGTACTTAATATTCAAGGAAGCACACACGCACGCACGCACGCACGCACACACACACACACACACACACACACACACACACACACACACACACACACACATCGACATAATATAATTTATCATAAACATAACTCTCGAAAGATTACGTTATATCTCGTATGGTGCACATATAAGGATATGTTAAAGTTAAAAAAACCTTAGATGAAAACGGTGGAATCGCAATCGCAATAAACGATCGTAGATGGAGAGCGATATGTGTACAAAGGTGAATACTTTCACTGAGAGAGAAACGGGTTTCGCCGAACACGCGTGTTTGCTTTTTTTTCTCCGTGAAGTTACTTTAATTCATAGAAGCTACACTTTCTTTATGTACTAAATTTACCATCCCGTTAATTGTACCTCAAAGCTCTCTCGCGCTTACAAATTTCCAGCGGACTGTAGACTGAAAGTACGCGTGTTCCGTCGTGCGCCTTATATACTCGGATAACGAACCGAACTTACATTGGTCGGGGAAAAGTCGCTGTTAACCTTCGCACTTTTTATATAGGAATCACGAAAAATACGTTAATCAATACGGTTATACATGCCACAGAATATTTATTAAGATCCATTTAAAAAATTTAAAAAATTTCAGAGTATCGTTAATATTATTAATCATAAAGTTACATTAAAAAGATAAAATTGAAATGCATATAAAAAAGAAATTTATAGAATTAGAAATTTTCAATTGCGAATTCTGTTTGTAATCCAAATTTTTTAATACTAATCTACCATAACATCTCACAATAAAATTGTAAAATTTTTTTACTTCACACACTTGTAAACAAAAATTACATACTACCTATTAAAACTAGGCTACACGTTACATACTACACTATTCTTCAAGTTCTTTTTTATTCTTTCAAATAAAGATTCAATATACTAACACATTCGCGATTTAGTATTATATACTAATACCGCATGCATTTAATACGTTATTTTATGTGAGTGCATATACATTAAAAGCCATTTATTTATCATTTACTTATTTATGAAGGTATTAACACATTTTTGTGAAAATTATTTGTAAATGTTATAAGATGCAATAAAATAATATATTTGAAAATTGAACATAAAATTTAATTTTCAATTCAATAAAAATAATTTGATGAAAAAAATAAGAATATTTTATTTTAAAAAGAATTTTTTTTTAACATTAAATTATACAGAAAAATATGTGTTGTGTGTGTGAAAAAAAAATTAATTCAAATAATATTTTTATATTTAATATTATAATAAAAAAATATAAATTATATGTAAAAGAATTTTTATATAACAATAAAAGAAAAAGTAATAAAATAAGAAATAATATTATAAATATTATACATAGAATATGAAAATAATATATAATATACATAGAACATTAAAGTAATGTATGTAATAACATAATAATATAACTTTTTTGGTTTATTTTGAAAAGTTAACTCACAAAAAACATATAGTATTACATTATGAAGAATTAGAGATAAGAAATATAATATGCTATGCATATAATATGATATTGCAAGAATGACTAAATTTGATACTATGTTTACTTTTATAAATTTGCATTAACTTTGATTTAATTTATTATAATATAATTTTCTATGAAAATAAGCCAATTATCATTTATTTTATTTATTTATTCCATTTTAATGTATTTATTGTGATATAAAATTGTTCGATAAGAAACATAGATAAAAGTTATAAATTAGGAACTCAGGTGGCTTTCTTTTTATAAGAGTTTAAAAAATTTCAAGGCTGACCGGATTAACCACTGACTATCAAGCTGTATGTGATACTTTCCAGATAACAAAAAAACTTATGTAGATTACGCCGGTTAATGAACACAAGTACTAGCCTTCAATGTTTCTGCATCGGTTGTGATTATGCAATGTGCATAAATTTCATTCATTTTCACACGCACACACATACGTATACACATAATATTATATTTTACCTGAATTAAATTTCACTTCCTGATTAAAGACCAAAACCTATTATGAGGCATTCGAGCATCGTGTACATGTACAAGTCTCGTCTTGTAATATTCTTCGTGAAACATCGTTTATCCGTGAGAAACCCATTGAATTGCCTGTTCACCAGATTGTCTGAATGGGAAAAGGTTCTCCAAACCGGCGCCAGTCTATTCGAAAGCGAATGCAACCTTGACCTGCCTACTAAATCTTTTAGAATATACAAATGTTTCCCTTACAGTAGTCGTTTTCTAATATAAAAAATATAAGCAGTGTATCCTCTGACGATACACGTAATCTAATCATAGTATTGTGCGCGATGCATCCTCTCATGCATTGAAGCGATTAAGGCCTTGTTTAAGTCATGTGCCAGCTATTTATCGTACAATATTTCAATAGTCGCAATCGACTCAATTTAAAGCGTTACATACAACACAATTATCCAAACATTTAGTCCGTTAATTTAAAGGACACGTGTTCAATTTTGCATACCAAAAATATTACCAATTGCTACAAGATTAACCCTTGATCTCCAATATTAACGAAGAGAAAAGGCTTTGTGCCAACTACTCATTGTCTCAAATAATACTTTTATTAATTTTCCTTTTATACAATAATTCTAACAAGTATCACTTTTACTCTTTTATGAGATTAAAAAAAAAGTTAAAAAAGTACACTTTTGAACATATTTGAAAAATGTATTAATTCAGTGAATCATTTCTTTTTTACAAAAAAACTTTTACAAGTATAATCTACAATAATTTGCAGTGTAAAGAGCTATATACACCTGTGAAAGGAAAATTAAGTTGGATAAGGTACAAAAAAAATTAATTATGAGAGTTAAACTAATATGTAGATAAGTAAATGTGCTTATTATTTGTCATTTCACTTTGTGTTGAAAAAAATTAATTTTCTTTATTTTAAGTCTGTATTCTACTATAATTATTTAACAAAAGTATAATTTTTTTAGGCATAAAATATGTTTCCATTAACAATATACATAATAAAGAACAGTTTGGCATTGTGAAGTTTAAGGCACTCATGTGATACTATATTGTTTCAATATTTATGAATTTTAATTAAATAATAAATGTCTTTTTATTATATAAAACTCTTGTATAAATTTCATTAAAGATTGAGGTCTTGATTATCCATATCATTTCGTTCATGTATTAATATCTACATTATATCTAATATATAATATATTATACATATTGATATAATATAGTATAATATTGATATATGTCTTCATATATATATTTATATTATATCAATCATATTAATATCTATATCATATCTACAGTATAATATTGAGTCGCTCTCTCCAAACCAACCATGTGTCACGTTGACATGTACTTTTATCTCTTAGCAAAAATTAAACTCAGTTAAGGTAAATGTTCTTAACATAAATTTATATAATATTTCTATATATTTTGCACATAATATTTCAAAAATAAAGCACTTAATCATGAACAAAAGGCAATACACAATGTAATCATTAAAAGGTTTGTTGAAACTAAATAGTTATTATTTTGTTTGAAAGAGTTGTTTAATGAATATACAGAATGGAATAAATTAAACACCAAACTATAGAAAAAAAACCCATAATTTTCGTTAAGATACATAGAGCAAAAGTAATATACATAAGTACACTTGCAAAAATAAATATTATTTTAAAAAATCAACAATTTGCCTGGTTAAGGCCCAGTTCCACAACTCATGGTTAACTCTTAACTGAGGTTTAACTTATTCATTGTCTCTTTCTAATTTTAGAATTGAAAAGAGATGAGAAACAAATTGAACCTCGGTTAAGAGTTAATCGTGAGTTGTGAAACTAGCCCTAAATGATTGATGTATTTTCAAAATGACCACCTGAATTTATAGAATAATGGAGGAGCACTTTACTTTCGAAGAATTTCTTTCATATAGAAATGGTTACCAAGCCATGATTTTTTTTAACAATATCACTTGAACCTAGATTATATAGATAACTAGATTTTCAATTTTTTTATGTGTATTTCTACAAGTTTATAAATATATACTTTTTCTGCTATCATATACTAATGACAACAACTAATTTCTTTTACAGAGTAGTGCTCCATTTTCATTTTCAATTGATAGAAAGTAACAGCCATTAGTTTCAACAATTTTTAAGTACCTGCTTCTATTTAATCGAAAACAGATAAAAGAGATAAAATAAATAATTAAACAAATAAAATAAATAATTAAACAGATAAAATAAATAATTAAAAAATAGCGATACAATCACCTAATCGTTCATTGACGATATTCCGATAAAGACGTAATTTATTATATTAAGAGGCCTATTCTGCAACTCTTAATTATTGTAACTGTAACGTTACAGTCGTTATAAGAGTTACAGAATAGGTCCCTTAACCTCTAGAAACTTACGAAAAGCTGGGTCTGGATGAAATGATTTCGTTGAAATATGTGTCACAATATTCGTGGTTCGGAGCACAAAGAATTTACGTTTCACATGTATTCGAGATGTATAATAAAATTATGTACATAAAAATTTTACAATATTCTAATAAGAAAAACTGCCAAATTAGTTACAAGTTATGAACACACATCGGCAAATATCTCAACCGGCATTTGTCACGGCAACGGGCAACCGGCAACGTCGATGACACGGCGTTTACAATTTGTCAACGACAAAGTCGTGTTGCCAACTGCGAAAAATGAAAAACAACTAGCACAAGTCTGTACTTATATCACTCACAGCTGCAACATCGAATGTGATTGGTTATTACTTTTGGATTAAACCAAATTCAACCAATCACATTCAGTTACTATTTAGTCGCAAAGAATTTCAACACACAGCACGCAGCATTTCTAGCAATTTAGGGTGCTATTTCATTTGTGCGTTTTTTGTCGTCGTACGACAAATGTGTACATACGTACGTACAGGACAGAGAGGTCTTCGGATCTCTCTGTCTTGTAGCCAATCAACAGGCTTGAAAAATTTGTCGTATTACAAAAATGCACAAATGAAATATCACCCTAATATTGGCCTGGCCTTCCGCATGCGATCTAGCACGAAAAATCGCACTGTGTGCAGCAGACTTTACACCGATGAAAAACTCTACAGAAAGAAGACTCCCCTCTTCGGCAACCAATCAGCGCACTTGGTAAGTAGCGAGGTAACTAACAGAGGAATTTTCGAAATTTTCTTACGGCAATTCTGTTTATGGCGTCCGTATCGTCTGTATCTGTATCAGGGCAGGGGCAACATTCTTTCCGATTCTACTGGGCGCTGTGTAATTCGACGTTGGATCGCCTCGGTGAATATTGCAAGCTGGCAAGGTGAGAGAGATTATTCTCGCATTGTAATCACTTTGGTGACTACAATTTCATGCTCTCGGCATATCGGTTCGCATTGTGTAACGTAAATTCTACTATCGTTTTCAAAATTTGCAAATACCGGATAGCCTATGTGCGTGTTGAACGATAATATTACCTGTTTATGTTTACGTTGGGGAAACAACATTAGGAGTCGATTATACGAGGATCTGTGTAAAAAGTAGGTCAGTTATAAGGGCTTGGCAGAAAGTTTTCAGAATTTGTTTGTTTTCATTCCTCAGAAGAGGTGACTGGTTTAATATTATTCGGATCTCTTGCCTTTATTCTCCTTGCTTTGCTATCATACTAACAGTATTTTGTGATCCTTTGGCCGAATTATTTTTCTTTCAATTTTTATTCAATATCTAGCTAAATATCTCCTAAATCATAGATGCTGATAAATGCCATATTTGTAATAGAATTTATTTCTCTAATAACTTACTGTATAAAATTCTGGGTTACTTTTTATAAGTTTTCTAAAAACTGTTTTGAGCTAAGTTATATATATATATATATAAGAAATACGGATGAATAATTGAAAGCTGTGATTGAAAGTAATATAGACTGAAATAATTAATAATTTTTGCTTCATTATTATTACAAGTTATTTTTATAACCTAAGTATAATCAAAATATTTTTTGATTTGTAAAGGATGTAAAGGCATTTAAAAAAATATATAAATTTAACTTTATAAGCATTGCGTAATATTTAGTCTTATGAATATATTTGTGATAGGTATAATGGATTACGCTGTTGAAAATTTAGAAAAGACTTCCGACATAGAGCGGAAAGCAACACTCAGCAAGCTACGTAATATGCAATGGCTGAAAAATACATCTTATTCAGCAAATCCGTATGTTTTAACCCTTATTTCTTTGTTTTAGAACATATTTTTGTGTTGTATATTAACATATAGTTTTGTCTTTTAATAAGATTTTATTTTTAATGTCAATCAAATTATCAATAATTTGGTTTTTTATGTTAATCTTTTGTTAGCTTCTATTACAATTGCAATATTGTTAATAAACAATCTTGTTCAATATAATAGAAAAAGTAACTTTTGTCTTATGCATTATATAAATATATAATGTTATTTGAAATATGTTATAAGATAATTATATAAGTCATGTAAATTATATTATACTTTATAACATATTATATATATATATATTTATCTATATATATTGATATTTATATATATTTATTATGCATGTGCAGAATATTTCAGAATGTTACTTTTTTTATCTATAAATATTGAAGTATGGCATTGGAGCATTTGAGTTAATACAAATTAGGCTTAAGAAATGTTAATAAATAAAATTTTCTCTATATTAAAGACCGACATCCTTACAGGAGTTTGCGTCCTTGTTAATATTGAAGTGATTAAGAGTAAAAAACTGATAATATTATACTAATTTTATAATTTATTAGTTTAGTAGACATGTTTATCGGTGTATATACATTTAAAACTCAATAATATCGATTTTTCTTTAAAATTGTGATTTCAGTGTTATCATCAAAGTTTCATTATCAACAGAGATGATAACTGCAGAGAAAAAAATTGTAATTTTTAGGCAATATATAAGATATTATAGCTTTACAAGTATGTATACTTATTTATGGAGCATTTATGTAATAAAAAATCATGAATTTAATAATGTATTAGCTAAATATTTATGTTAATAATAGCAAATTTATATTAATTGTCGATAATGTCAGCGTTCTTCTATTACCTCCGGGTCCTTAGGGCCCTTTTTATACCACCGAAAATTTGCTCAGGGTTCACGGTCTTTAATAGTATTTCGTCGGTGATCACACTAAACTTTTAACATACCATCTATAGCTCTGAAATAGTCTACATACATTTTCTATAATTTATATTAATATACATATGTATTTTTATCTAAACTTTTACTAGCTGATATATAAGGAGATGGATTAAAGGTACATTTGGTAACATTGTGTCTATATTGTGCTTTAAAATTATTTTTACATTAATTTTTTATTACAGCGACAAGATAAAAGCTATTGTCTATAAGCAAGATCAAGATGAGGAAAAGAAAATAGAAGATAATGTTTCAGAACTGGCTGAAACTATCAAGATACATACAATTAAAGAATCTGAAAAATATTCTTCAGTAAATGAGACGCTTAAAAAAAATTTATTTAATGATACAATGCCAGAAAAAGATGAGAATATTTGGAACAAAGATATAGATACAGCCAATTTATTTTCAAATGCTGATAACTTGGCTGATCAAAAGAATGAAGAAGATATGTTAAGTATTGTGGAAAGCATTGTAACAGCAAAGCTGGAGGCTGAGTTTTGTATAAACAAGGAGCATAAAGAGCATCAATCAAATACATCGGAGAACAATACCAAAGATATTGTACAGTAAGTATAAAAAAATTTAACTTATTTATATTATCAATATTTTACTTTAATATCTTTTTTATATTTTATATATCATATTTTATATATTTATATTTTATATTTACAATAAATTAGGGACGCAATATGTAAAAATCTTTCCGAATCACAAAAAATTAATGAAGACACAAAAGAGCTGAAATTAATAAAACAGTCTGATGGTAATAATAATGATTCCAAATTGGTAACACTATGTGTGTCAAAAGTAAACGACGAACAAAATCCCACTTGCAAAATAGTTGGTGTAGAAAGCAATAAAGCTTCAACACAAGCAATTGACAAAGGTAAATTTATTTACGAAATATGTGTATATATGATTCATATAATTTTGTTATAATGTAATATATAGTATCTAACTGTATTGTACAATATACATATGTATGTATATATTAACTAGTTGTTCCATTTTTAGATGGACATGTAAAAAATAATATCACAAAAACAAATGTTAGAACTGGAAGTAACACAAATTTAATTAAAGACAATGAAAAACCTTCCAATCCTAGTAGTAACGATTCTAAGAAAGCAATTTCTAATTCATCAAAGTTACTGAGTACTACTGATAAAAATGAAAGGGATCACTTTAATTATAAACATAAAGCAAAAAATACTGCTTGCATAAGGAAACAAGAATTTGTAAAACAACGCAATATTTCAAGAAATGGAACAGAAAAGGAGATAAAAAAGTCAAACTTAGTGAAAACAGATATTGAGACAACTGATACCGTATGTCAAAGTAAAAATTTAAACAAAGATAAAACTTTATCAAAGCAAACAAAACAATTTCCATCAAAATTAAGAGGTCAAGAGTCTCTTAAAAAGAATGCACCTACGCCTAACTTTTCTGATGATAAAAATAAAACAGAGAAATCAACATATATATCAGGAAACCTCAATTCATCATTAAGTGAATCTGAAAGAAAGAATGAAAAGATTGTTGAACAAAATTTTCAAAGCGATCAAAAACCAAATCGCAATGATTTTAGAAAAAATACTACATTTGTTACGCAATATAAAAATTCAACATTCTCAAAGCCAATGCAAAATGTTCCGAGAACAGGACAAGCTCCAATGTATGGAAGAAATTCATCATATGCATATAATAATCCAAAATTTAATAGGAATTGTAATGACGGTGCTGAACATAAAGTTATGAAGAAAGAGCTTACACCTACTAATGTATTTACAAAATCAAATACAGGAACTGAAAAACTTGACACAAACAATTTGGAGAATTGCACAACGCAGAAGGAAGAAATAATTCAACCGACAAATGTAAAATCGACAAATGTACATGAAGTAGATACATTATTGTCTAAAGATAAAAATGATACAAAATCTATAAAAGTGGAGACACACTTAATACAAAGTAAGGAAAATATGAATATAAAAAACAAGGACCAAGAATCTACAATATCAGAACAGTGTTGTGAAAAAACGAATATCTCTAAAATTGATGTTGGCCAGCAACATAGGGAAACGAATAAAGAAGATATCAAATCACTTAAGTATTCGTCCCATTTAGTTTCTGATAAATGTGCTACAGACTCACAAATTAATGCGATTAATCAGTATTCATTAAAGCTAGAAAATATGCAACGCACGAATGATATAAATCAATTAGAAAGCGGTCAAATTACTTGGAATCAACCATCTGACAACGCTATGCAGAAAGGCGCAGCAATTATGAGTTTACAACAGTCTATTCAAAATATGCATTTCAATACACAGCAGGCTTTTACTCAAACAGGAAATTTAAGAGGACAGTCGTCATGGGAACCAAATAATAGTAAATTTTATGATCAACATTTTTCAGTTAATGATGCGATGAGGCTGTCGCAGATTCCAAATACTTTCAACGCACCACCCTATAGCAAAACACAAATGTCAAATGATGACAGTATCACCGGTACATCTACGCTGGAAACCGCGATAAATATAGAAAATTCAAATGTACCATATAGATACGGACCGAACATACAGCAGAAACCTGTTGTGGCTTCTGATTTTCCTGGCCATTCTGTGTCGTGTCAGACTAACCAGTCTAGATGGAATTCCTCGATACAAGACAGTTTTCACATTGAACATCCATACGTTACAACGCAACCTACAATGATGCACATTTACAATCCTGCAGCTTTTGGTTCTGATGACTTTAATAATACAATGGATTATGTATCGCATCCAATAATTTATGCACCATCCCCATATATGCAAACATGGAATTCACAATTACAGTATTCAGTGCCCGTTGTGTATAATTCTCCGTGCACGAATTATACGTTTCCTCATCATAATCAGTTAACTAATTTTAACAGCTCTATGCATGACCAGCAACATAAACATAATCCTTATATGCAAATGAATAATTATGCTAGAGATACATATCATGATACAAATACATGCGCTGTACAAGCAAGAAACTCTGTCGATAATGTTCCCATGAAATCCAATTATTATTACAAGAAATATCAAGACAATTGTCGAACAGTTTGTGATGTTCCTCAATATGTAGCACCAGTTTCGTATTCAAAATCACAACAAGATATGAATTTCATGCCTGCAACAGGTATAAATCAATGCAACACATCATATTGTCCAAATCAGAAATATTATAAACAAAACATGACAAATTACATAAAAAATCCGAAAGGTCAGATACAAGATTTTATTTGTGATGATAATGTATCAGAAGACACTCCTCCAATAATATCTCCGAAAGAATTTGTAACGAGCAATGTAAATCTTACAAATCAAAGTGATCAATTTACGACACGAGTATTTAAACCAGAGTTCAAGATGAGATCAAACTCAGGATATCGCCCGCCACCCTCTTTACCAAGGTATAATAGCGGTTTTCGCAGAAATACAACTTTTCAAGATTTTCCGAAAGAATATACATATCCTGTTAGTATTGGCCGCGGTACATATAAAACTAAAAAAACATAAAAATAGATCTAGATCAAGAGTTTGAGCTATAGTATAAAATATACATTAAAATATACATATACATTCATGCAAAAAAATTTATTTTAAAATAATTTACCTTACAATTTAAAATATTCTACCTCTTATAAATCTTAGAAAGAGAATCAGCAGCAAGATTTTCCGAATTGTTCAATGAGATTGTAACTCTATATTTACTAAACATTTACTATGATCTATTACAAATCATAATTTACCATCTCCTTTTCTATCTTTGATGTTTAAAAGAATATGTTTTTATATAACAAGCAGTTATGATATTAAGATAGAAAATTCCTATAATATACATTATGTCAGATGTTAAAAAAAACTAAGATTATTAAGTTTAGATTCATATCATATTGTGATATTGAACCCAAAATGGTGCTCTCTTTGCATCTAAAGACTCGCTTTAAATCTTTATAGATCTTGATATACTATGTTCATAAATATATAAGTTCTGTTTAAATCTGTAAGTTTTCACAGATAGGTTACGAATCGCAAGATATGTAAAAATTGTTAGACTTCGAAACATATCAATTGCGAGAAATGTTGTTCAACAAATATTTAGCATGTAAGATTTTCGTATGTTTGATTTCTTATAATTTTAAGATAAAATATTTCAGAAAAATATATATTCTGCTTGTACTTTATTTTTCTATCTTACTTTTGTGTTTAAACTGTATTGTTAACAAAAATGATATAGTTTATTTTTTCTGGACTGGTTTTATGAAATAAATACAATACGTTTTGATATTTCTACATTGTTTAATTTATATTACATTGTTTATAATCCCTTAATTAATAAACCTCTAATTTTTATATTTTTTTAAATCCGTTAAATTCATAGTCTATCATGATGAAAAGTGAAAATGGATATGCACACAAGTATTTATAAAAAATTTAATTAAATATTTATATACACATTTAGATAAAAGAAGCAAAACAAACATTTATTTATTACACTTTTTAACTTTATTATTAACATTTATAATGAAGAAAAACAAACAAAAATCTCATTATCAGGGTTGGATAGTTAAGCTAAAAAGATAAAAGTTAATTAATTTTAACTTAATTTAGTTACATTTTGGACTCTTAACTTGTTAATTTAGTTACATTTTGGACTCTTAACTTGTTAATTTAGTTACATTTTATCGGTAACTATTAACTTTTAATTTGATTTTTTTTAAGTCAACCCTCAGACACAATGCGAGAGGATAATGAGTATATAATTTAGTAATTTTACATTGTATAATTGTTACTTGTGAACAAAAATAACAAGATTCTTTAATAAATATGCTGTGAGAAAGGAGAAATACGAAAAATTATGTAAAATAGTCAAATTTTTTCTTTTCTTTTTTTTGGTTGTTCATTTGGACCAAATTTAACTTTTAACTTTTCAATTACTTTTTTTATTAACTTAACTTTTGATTCAATTAATTTCATTATGGATTAATTTGTATTTTAATGAAGTTAAATTTTCACGGCTATTAATATTAATTTAACTTATGGCGAATTCGATTGGAAGAACTAGTGCGCACTGGTGCATATTAAAGCCGTTGTACACTAATTTAATTTAAGTATAAAAATGAAATGCAAATATTTCGAATTATGAAATACATATTTTACCTAATAGTACAATAAAATGTATTAAGTATTTCACGATTTAATCGATCTCTATGTTTATTTATAAACATATTTTTACGTTATTTCGTGTACGACGGCTTTAATGTGCACCAGTGCGCACTGAGTGCGTCCAATCGAATTCGCTATTAGTTTTAAAAAAAGTTAACTTACCCAACCCTGTTCATTATGTATGCTTGATTAAACAAAATTGTCACAGTCTTAAATTGTTAACTCACAGTGTTAACTTTAGTAAATATATACACTTACTAGTCAATGTATACATTTACATATAGCAGATTACAGTAAGTATATACGTTTACTGAGTTAACATTTTGACTGTGACATAATATAGGTATACAAATTAAATTACGTGATTTGTTTTATATATGTATGTATATATGTATATCATAGCCATGTAGTAGCCCGTTCATCCGTGTCAGAAATGATCATGTCATTCAGTGTCACTCCTTTAGGTTTTCCTAAAATTGCAATTAAATCGATTTCGTTTCTCGCTGTCATGATTTGCTCGTCAGACAGCGATTGTATACTCGATAAAATATCAGGATTTGGTCGTAGCATTATTAATTGGCAATTGTTTTTTCTGAAGTCATTTATCGTCATATTAATACCCTAAAAATATAATATATCAATAAATTAAATATTTTAAGAGCAAGATATATTTATAGATCAATTTTTAATCTTGCGTTGTATTAATTATTGGTATATTTTAATATACCAATGAAAAACGCATTTTGAAAATATAATTAATGAAACATTTTTTTAATAACTGATTGTTTCGAAACCTGTGCGGCGGTGAAGTCTATTTTGTCGATGTGTTCACAATCCAATACGACATTCATACCGGAATTCTTCGTTAGATACATTCTTAAATGATCTACTGCAGGGAATAAAATTCCAGCGGTAGGACGAACTAAGAAGTAGTCTGTTGTTGAGATCTGCAGAGAAAAAATTTTTAATCCTATAAAATTATAAAATTCTTAAAACATAAAGAATTTTTCTTAAGAATAAGTATATCTGAATTCAAAGATACAGTTTCATTTTCTTACGTTTCTATGTTCAATATTTATCGTTGGCCGCGCATTGAGATATATCAATATAGCCAGATCGAATATCGTACCTATCAAAATTCCCATCTCGACTCCGACAAATAAACAAGCAAGGAACGTAATAAATGCCGGTATTAAATCACGTTCTATAAAGAAAAATAATATTTTATTTGTGCTAATTTCATTAGTATAAATTTTTAATTTAATGAATTATCACAATAAACAAAATGTTAGCAGCATGCCCCCCCCTCCTCAACAGTTTAACAATAGATTCGAACAGAACATTGTGGTAGATTAATATTAACTGCGCCCGCAATTAAACTCACGTTCTGTCAATAAAGCATATAATCTAACAAGCATATAATTCTTCAGAAAATCTTTATTAGACACGTATGTTACCTAGATTAATTATTTTGATTATATATTCACTCACTATTGCACTTCCAGATTGGAATTATTATATCAATTTCTACCATAAATATCACCGCGCTAATTATAACAGCGCTCAGTGTCGCTTTTGGAATGTAATAAAAATATGGTATCAACAAACTTAGCGCAAGTATGACTAGAATACCTGAAATTATTTATTATTTTTATTAATATTTTTCCTTTTTTTTTTTGAAGAGGTTTGCATTATATTCTCCCTATAATGATGTTTAGTTTAATTGTTAACAAGAATGTGTAAGTATTATTTAATGTTAGTAAAATTCACCCGTATAGAAGCCACCTAAAGGTGTCCTAACACCAGAAGCGTTATTCACTGCGCTTCTCGAGAAAGATCCTGTAACAGGCATCGACTGAAAGAACGAACCAACCACGTTACATAGTCCGAGAGTCAGCATTTCCTGTGTGGCGTCTAAAGGCATGCCTTGTGCTTTAAAAATGAGAGAAATATTCAAGAAAATGCTTATATATAATATAACTTGATAGAATACATATTGCGCACATCTCAACTTGGCATATCCGAGGACAATAAGTCAAATATTATAAAATTGATTAACTCATTTGCATCATTAGCGTATATATATGTATATATATATATATATACAGGGTGTTTCCAAATTAAATCGCAAAACTTCGGGAGCGTGTAGA